>NW_005871101.1:5014103-5015168 GCF_000147115.1 Myotis lucifugus
CTGTAGTGGAGGACTTGTCATGCCTGGCCAAGGTTTTTGAGCTTCACTCTCTAAGCAATACAATTTGTTGTCATGTCTGTGTTTTATGAAATTGATCTGAGATGGAATGCAACTATATTAGAGGAAAAAGAGCCTACAGGAAAGAAGATAAAACAACTAAGGTCAAGAGAGTCCAAGCTAGGATGATGGAATGAGAAACTGAACTGAACAAATGAATGAATCTTGAGTCAATGGAATTTTGTAAGAGGATGGACATAGAAACGAAGGTGATGATAAAGTAATGCCTATGTGTTGGAAAGTATAAAGGAATAAAATTAATTAAGCACTTAATATATATTTCAATGAAACCTCATAATAATCTGATAGACTTATGAGGAAGATTTTATTACCCACACTTCCTTAGACATGTAACTGAGTGTCACAAAAATAAAAAGTAAGAAATTGGTAGAGAGGATATTTGAACCCAGATACTTTGTTTCTAAATCCAATACATTTTTCTCACTGTAATACAGTAATTTTTTTATTATCATGAAATAAATGATCAAACTAGATATAATATTGCTGAATTTGATAAAAAGTATAATTTTTAAGATAAAAAATAAAAGAATTTCTTGCTTTTTTCTTTAATTTGCATTTATTCTGTTACTAGAGAGAACAAGCATGGTTTTGATTCATTTTTATTTTGATTTTATGTGGTCTTTATTTTTAAATATTTTTGCATTTGAATATCTATACATGTTTAAATATAATTAATACTAGATGCCCGGTGCACGAATTCATGCGCAAGGGGGGTCCCTCAGCCTGGCCGGCAATCGAGGCCTATTGCGGGGGCCGGCCCGCCAAGGGGAAAGACAGTGGGAGTTTGACCAGCTGGGGGGAGGGGCCATGGGAGGTTTGCTGTGGGAGTGCACTGACCACCAGGGGGCAGCTCCTGTATTGGGCATCTGCCCCCTGATGGTCAGTGTGCATCATAGCAACTGGATGACTGGTCATTCCCGGTCGTTCCAGTCATTCTGGTCATTCAGTGTAACTGTCACTTAGGCTTTTATATATAAAGATATCTAT
>NW_005871101.1:5021856-5024460 GCF_000147115.1 Myotis lucifugus
CCGAGTGTGGCGTCTGCTTTCTGATAGATGAACAGGGCCCAGAGCCAGCACAGCAACTTTTATTTACAGCCAAATACCAGGAAGTTTTACTAAGGGCAAATAGAAGGGGGAATGTGTGCATTCTTGTAGCTTCCTTGTAAATAGTCACCTCCGGGTGGGTCCGAATCACATTCATTCCTGGTGCTTGACTAGATTTAGGTAAGAACCCATTTCCTGGCACCTGGCTTTGAAGGTCAACTGAGGCATTTCCACCTCTTGGTTAGATATGCCCCCAAGATAAGGCTCTGCCTTCATCATGGGTTCAGTTGACATGAATTTAAAAGAAAGCCAGCACCTTCCCTGGCAGGGGGCCTTTTACAGTGGACAATAATACATTTTATTTTAAATGTACCATATGGGACTTTATAACATTAACCCATCTTCTTTTGAACTCTTTCCACCTACACACAGCATTCCTAGAATGTATTCTCTTTCAGAATTGACCACACCCTCGGTTCCACACAGTAATCCTAGTGGGAAGATAATGACAGGACAGGGTGTGAATAGTGGCCCCAATTGGGCAAAGAATGCCTGTCTGTTTTCCAGCATGGGTTTTCACAAACTCAGGAAAGCTGATGGCACTGGTCTATTAGAGACAGAGAGGATATCAATCAGAGGTCCCGTGGGTTTGCAGAGTAACTGTCTTCAACATCCTCAAAGGAAGTAGTCATGGCCACTCCAGAAAGATGGTTTCACACATCATGTGGAGGCAACAGAAGTAGTGGAGTAACTGTTCTGAGCACAACGGCAAGGACACAGGATTAAAGATGCTTGCTATCACCCTAAACATTTTTGGGTGCTGTAAATTGGAGGTTTGGAGGTTGTACCATCGTCTCTACATAGATAGGCAGGTGTTAATGCATGAGTCCAGGCCACCAGCTTAAGAGCAAGATATGGTGTTGAATCACTGGTAGCTCAGACCTTAATGATGTGAGTGAGAGATACCTCAAATCAGATTGTCTGAACCATTCTGTTGGCCAATCTGATGCAGTCCTGTTAAACTAATATTGAGCTACTAGGTGGTCTCCTTAACTGACCACTCTCCTGAAACTTGGGCCAGGTCATGAGGCCCTACAACAACCCAATAGTCATGATTACTGGATATCCTCCAGGTATGTGATCAACCAAACTCATGTTTAAAAAGTGACCCAAAGGAGAGTAATTGGGACAGGGCAGGCCAATTTCACAGCTTGTGCTGTGTGACCTGCCCAAATGACAACACACCACTAGTCCTGAACAAAAGAAGTGATTTCGAACACTTCGATAGATGATTCTTAGCCACCAGAATCCATGTGGGACTATCTCATCTTGAAGTGCTCTACATGGGTGGTAGGGTGGCCTCTTCCAGCCCCAGGCACTGGAAGTGAACAAGAAAAATTGAAAGAAGGCACTGCAAAACATGATACCCACAGAGATGCAGGTTTAGGCAGATAATTTCATTCTAAGTCAAGGGAAAACTCTAGAATTATCTAAGTGTGATGGTTAGTCATTGGATATTTAAGCAGGGGAGTTTTAAAAAGAGCTTTGGCTGCTTTGAGTGTATGCTTGTATCATGGCTGGGGATTAAAAGATGAAACAGGGAGATAGGATTGCTGGCTATTGGAAGGTTAAGGCTGTATCTGATGGTGTCTTGAATTAAGTGGCAGGTGGAGAGGATGAAAAGATATTTAAATCTATACTTTAGAGGTAGAATCAATAAGAAATAATACTAATATGATTGTTTCTGCTGAACAAATGGAATCAATGAAGATTCCTTAGGTCTGGTGGCATTTAATGAGATAGGGAAAACTGTGGGTAAAGATCAGGCTTTCTGACATTTCCAGGTTAATCTCAAAGAATTTATTAAATATCCAGTAGAAGATTAAATGTCTGATGTGAAGTAGGTGTACAAAAGTAGGTGGTAGTTGCAAAGCTAAAATAACTATGCTCACTACTGTGCCAAGTTTTGTAAAACACATAAAGGATGTATTTTAAATTTCTAATATGCTTCCACAGCATTATATTCATACCTTACATATCATTTTTCACTCTATTACATTTTATCTATTTACTGGAATTCTTCAACCATTAAATGTATTCTTTTGAGGCTTGGCAATCTTTGTAGCAATAACCGCTAGGCCAAAACCTGACCTATAACAGAATTTTCATAAATGCTTATGAATGAATGATTCTAGTTTGAGGTGGAAAATGAAAAGGTAAAATAATCCCACATATAAGAAAATGCATTATAATGATTTAGTTATGTGATTCAATCCTTCCTTAAACTGTATATAGTAAGCCTGGTGTGTTCAGAGACTGGTAAGGAACAGAAGTTCATTGCTGAGGCATGATAGCAAGCATTAGGAGTTTATTTGAATGGAATTCAAATTCACCATAATTTATGACAAGTCTCAGGGGACAAAAAGTATTCGCAGTTGAGATAGGGATTGTAGAAATGCCTTTACTCTGATTATTAAATCAAGACCTTTTCCTCTGCTCTTATTATTTATCTATGTAGATTACACATATATGTGTAAAGTTTAGTGTAATATCACACACTTAGTTATCAATGGCAAAAAAATGATT
>NW_005871101.1:5025290-5036392 GCF_000147115.1 Myotis lucifugus
ATATTATATATATATATATATATATATATATATATATATATATATATCTAGAGGCCCGATGCACGAAGATTCGTGCAAGAATAGGCCTTCCGCCGAAACCGGTTTGGCTCAGTGGATAGAGCGTCGGCCTGCGGACTGAAAGGTCCCGGGTTCGATTCCGGTCAAGGGCATGTACGTTGGTTGCGGGCACACCCCCAGTAGGAGATGTGCAGGAGGCAGCTGGTCGATGTTTTCTCTCTCATCGATGTTTCTAACTCTCTATCCCTCTCTCTTCCTCTCTGTAAAAAATCAATAAAATATTAAAAAAAAATAAATAAAATAAATAAATAAATTTCTGTGTCTTAAAAAAAAAAAAAAAAAGAATAGGCCTTCCTTCCCCTGGCTGCCGGCAACGTTTCCCTCTGGCACCCAGGACCCGGGCTGCTTCGCTCAGGCTGCTGCCAGGCACCCGGGACCCGGGCTGCTTTGCTCCAGCCACCGCCAGGCATCTGGGACCGGGGCTGCTTCACTCTAGCCGCTGCAGTCACTCACGGGGGCGGGGGGGGTACTCCGAGCCATGCCATGGCCTCTCAGAGCACGCCCCCACCCCTCCTGGTGTGTGTCTGCTGGGGCTGGGGGCTGCACGCAGTCCCCTCCCACCCATCTGCGCACTCAGCTCCTCCTGAGCGGTCGTGATGCAGCCTCCTCCTGAGCCGGTCATGATGCCTGGCTAATTTGCATATTACTGCTTTATATATATAGATATATATATCCTTGGGTGAGGATTTAAAAAATAATAAAAATTTGGAAGTATTCCAATCCTATATAATAATAGAGAAACATGGTAATTAGCCATACCTCCGCTACCCTTCCCATTGGCTAATCAGGGCGATATGCAAATTAACTGCCAACCAAGATGGCGGCCGGCAGCCAGGCAGCTTGAAGCTAACAGGAGGCTTGCTTGCTTCAGTGACAGAGGAAGCCAACTTCCCCGCCTGCCTTGCCGGCCTCTGAGCTTGCAGTTTAAGACACAATGTTACAAATATAGAAGCTAAACAAAACCCTAGAAACCTGCTTTCAGCCAGCCGGGCTTCAGCCAGTAGGACCACAACATTGTTTCAATTATAGAAAAAACACAGATCCCTGCTTTCAGCCAGCTGGGATCTCAGAGCTGGAGTGAGCAGGACGGCAACAGTGTTACAATTATAGAACCCAAACAAACCAGATACCTGCTTTCAGCAGCCAAGGCCTCAGAGCTGGAGCCAAGCCTCAGAGCTAAAGCTGGCCCAGAATAAAAAAAAAAGAAAAAAAGGACAGGTTGGGAGCTTCAGTCACCCGCCAGCATGAAAACGGCCCTCAGCCCCTCACCCAGACTGGCCAGGCAACCCAGTGGGGACCCCACCCTGAAGGGGGTGTGACCAGCTGCAAACAGCCATCATCCCCTCATCCAGGCTGGCCAGGCACCCCAGTGGGGACCCCCACTCTGATCCAGGACACCCTTCAGGGAAAACCAGCCGGCCCCCACCCGTGCACCAGGCCTCTATCCTATATAGTAAAAGGGTAATATGCCTCCCAGCACCGGAATCAGCGGAGCAGCGAGGCCTCCCAGCAACGGGATCAGTGTGACAGGGGGCAGCGACCAAACCCCCTGATCACCCTGCTGCTCTGTGTGTGACAGGGGGCGGGGCCACAATCTCCCTATCCGCCCTGCTCTGTTCATGACAGGGGAAGGCGCCCCAACCCCCTGATCAGCCCTGCTCTGTGCCTGATGGGGGGAGCTCCCCAACCCCCTGATCGCCCTGCGGCTCTGTGTGTGACAGGGTGCGGCGCCCCAACCCCTCCCCCCCCCATGGGCCCTGCTCTGTGTGTGACGGGGTAGAGCCATAACCTCCCCATCGGCACTGCCCTGAGTGTGACAGTGGCGGCACCCCAACCCCCTGATCGGCCCTGCTCTGTGGGTGACAGGGGGCGGTGCCCCAACTCCCCTATCGGCCCTACTTTTTGAGTGACAGGGGGGAGTTCCTCAACCCCCTGATCGGCCCTGCTCTGTGCGTGACAGGGGGGAGCTCCCCAACCCCCTGATGGGCCCTGCTCTGTGTGTGACTGGGGGCAGCGCCCCAACCCCCTGATCGGCCCTGCTCTGTAGGTGACGGGGTGGTGCCGCAACCTCCCTATCGACCCTGCCTTGAGTGTGACAGGGGGCGGTGCCCTAACCCCCCAATCGGCCCTACCCTGAGTGTGACTAGGGGTGGCATCACAACCTCCCGATCTGCCTTGCTCTGTGCATGACAGGGGGCAGCGCCCCAACTCCCCAATCGGCCCTGCTCTGCGCCCGACCAGGGGCTGCACCTAAGGATTGGGCCTGCCCTCTGATACCCAGGAGCAGGCCTAAGCCAGCAGGTCATTATCTCCAGAGGGGTCCCAGACTGCGAGAGGGCACAGGCCGGGCTGAGGGACCCCCTCTCCCCCTCAAGTGCACAAATTTTTGTGCACCAGGCCTCTAGTCCTATATATAAAAGCCTAAGTGACTGGCTGACCTGCTGGTAGCTATGATTCACAATGACCACCGGGGGGCAGATGCTCAATTACTGCAACTTTGCAAAGTGCCCCCTCGCACTCCAGGACCCCTCAGGGAATGTCAGACTGCCGGTTTTGGCCTGATCCCCACAGGCCATGCCAAGGAACCCCACCTGCCAGAGGGACCGGCTCACTCTGCAGATGCCCTTCAAGTCCCAGTGATGCCCCAGGTGTGACCCTCCAAGGCGTGAGCGGCCCATCTCACCCATTCCCGCCTCATTGGCCACCTTCTAATTAATTTCCTTTCAATGTGCATGAATCTGTACACCAGGCCTTTAGTTTTAATATAATAGAGCCATTTAAATAATATTGATATTATTAAAAATTTTAATAGAATTTGCGGTAATATTGTTACATAATGGTTTAGTAAGTAATAAAGTGACACTTGAATTTCTTTTATGTTTTTTGGCCTCATCAAGTAGTTAATTCTTGAGCCAAAGTTTTTCTTTTGATAAAATTTTACAATTTAGTGTAATAAAGTTGTATATGGGAACGATCTAGTAACAACTTAATATCCTCTCATTTCTTTGTAGATTTTTTTTTTATATCTAATGGTGGTTAATGTGTGCTTTTTCTTTTTATCTATTGGTCAAGATTTTTTAGATGTATGCCAAATTTCTTTTTACATTTTTTCAAAAATAATATGCTCTAAATTTTATGTGGTCTATTATAGTTGGTTCATTATTGAATTATTAACTTTATCTTTACGTACTTTTTTCTTTTTTCCTATATTTTATATGTTCCTAGCTTCTTGACTTGCATTTCTGACTTATTTACTTTTAGACTTAATGTTTTCTGATGTTAATTGTCTACATTAAAATTCACTCCCTTGCAAAATACCCCCAATTCCTATTACTATCTCCCCAGCTATTATTCTGTTGGGTAACCTATCTGAATGCATGTAACCCTCTTCTTGTTCAGTGATTGCTCCTGGAGCAAGTAAACTTTGTTGATGTGAATCACACCATTTGAAAAAATAAATGTTCTTATTTAATTCATATGACTGGGCAGAAATTGTCAGCACACAGTATTTCCTCATTATCCCTTCATATATCTGTGAAGAGTATTTTTATTGGTCTTTATATTGTTTAATTTCCTCACTCACCATGGGAGTTCTATTAATTTATTATTTTTATTTTTATTGAATTCATTGTGGTGACATTGGTTATATAAAATTATATAAAATTATATAAAATTATATAAAATTATATAACTTCCAGGTGTACAGTTCTATAATACATCATGTATCTATTCTATTGTGTGTTCACCACCCAAAGTCAAGTCTCCTTCCACCACCATTTATCCCCCTTTATCCTACTGTACCTCCTACCAGCCTCCTTTCCCTTTGGTAATCACCATACTATTGTCTGTCTATGAGGATTTTTTCCTTTGCTTAATCCTTTCACCTTTTTCCACTTAGGCCTCCCAACCCACTCCTTTCTGACAGCTATCAGTTCATTCTCTGTAACTGTGAGTCTGTTTCTATTTTCTTTGATAGTTCATTTTGTTCATTAGATTTCACATATACATGAAATCACATGATACTTGTCTCTCTGACTGGCTTATTTCAATTAGCACAATACTCTGCATATCCATCCATGCTGTTCCAAAAGGTAAGATATCCTTCTTTTTTAAGACTGAGTAGTATTCCGTTGTGTATCACAGCTGTTTTACCCACTTATGTGCACACATGGGCTGCTTCCAAATCTTGGCTATTGTAAATAACACTGCAATGAATGCGGTGGTGCATATACTCTTTAGAATCAGTATTTTGGGTTTCTTAGTATATATTTGCAGAAGTGAAACTCCTGGGTCATTGTTCCGTTTTTAACATTTCGATGTAACTCCATATTGTTTTCGACAGTGGTTGCACCAATCTGCATTCCCACTAACAGTGCATGAGGATTCTGTTTTCTCTGCATCCTCTGCAGCATTTGCTGTTTGTGATTTATTGATGATAGACATTTTGAAAGGTGTCAGGTAATATCTCATTGTGCTTTAATTTGCATTTCTCTGATCATTAGTGATATTGAACATCTTTTGGCCATCTGTATGTCCTCTTTAGATATGTCTATTCAGGTCCTTTGCCCATTTTTAAATTGGATTTCTGTTTTTTGGTGGTGAGTTTTGCTAGTTCTTTATAAATTTTGGATATTAACCCCTTATCAGATGTATCATTGGTGAATATGTCCTCCCATTCAGTAGGTTGTCTTTTCATTTTGTTGATGGTTTCCTTTGCCGTGCAAAAACTTTTTAGTTTAACTCTACCATTTATTTGAGTTGTATTGGTTTTGTATTTATATAGATCAGTGGTTCCCAACCTTTTTTTGGGCCATGCCCCACCAAAGCATCTCTAAAATCCTGATGCCATCCCCCCACCCCCATAGACATATACAGTAAATCTTATTATTCAAAAAGTGAACTATTCACATGGAGGAAGCCTAAAAGGCCATTAACTTGCTCTAAACAAGCTTCCAAAGAACATGGCATCCATGAAACAGAAAAATAAAAGAACAAAAGAACAGCTGAAGTACTGAGGAAGAAATCATTAAGAAATTGTTAAAAATAGCCCTAACTGGTTCGGCTCAGTGGATAGAGTATCAGCCTGCGGACTCAAGTATCCCAGGTTTGATTCTGGTCAAGGGCATGTACCTTGGTTGTGGGCACATACCCACTAGGGAGTGTGCAGGAGGCAGCTGATTGGTGTTTCTCTCTCATCGATGTTTCTAACTCTTTATCCCTCTCCCTTCCTCTCTGTAAAAAATCAATAAAATATATTAAAAAAAGAAATTGTTAAAAATAATAATATGAAGTGATAAAAATAGCAAAAAAGTTTCAAAACATATAATAGAGAACTGAAATGCATAAATAAATATGTCACAATATATATTTATATACTGTATACGAGGCCCCTAGAGCCATAAGAAATGCAAAAAGTTCACTGTTAATAACTCATCAAATTTTCCCCCTTAAACATCAAATTGCACCCCTGTGGGGTGTGCTTGGGAACCACTGATATAGATAATGATACAAAAAACAAGATATAAAGACAGGTTCAAGATCACAGATGATTAAGGGTGATATGTAGAAAACATAAAACAAACATACAACTTCTCTGCCTCCACCCCCTGCCACCCACTCCCACGCACACACCAGTAGTACCAACACAATCTGAAGTGAACTGAAGTGAATCTCAGCAGGAAAGTTGTCAGAGTATTGTGTTAACCAGATACTCCACCCTCTGTGAAAATAAAGATAAGAAGAAAGTGGGAGATGGAGGGGCTCAAGGGTGGGCATTGCGTGTTATTAAGGTAGAATTTCAAAAGAGTCCCACCATTTTCTGTCCTCATTTTTCAACTATGTATTTTTCTTTTGAGACTTTATTCTTTTTTCAAGTAATTTGCCCATTTATTGAATTCTTTTATTATGAATATTTAGATTTTTTAAAATGTCTATGTGTAACTTTTTTTTTTGGCCATATATGTGCATTTAAAATACTTCCCCATCTTCAGCTTACTGATTGTTTTTTTTAGTGGTGTTTGGGTTAGATTTGTTTGTTTTATTTTGTTTCTTTTGATAAAATCCATTTTACTATCCTTAAAATTGTAACATTTCAAAGGAACATGACTAATTATGATATTTTCCCCACTATTAACATCACTTGGAAGGATCTTTCAAACTGAACACCTCTCTTCATGTTAACATCTGGGAAATTTGTTAAGTGTTCCTTTAGTAATCTATAATAATAAAAGCATAATATGCTAATTAGACTGGACGTCTTTCTGGACAAACGAAGCCGGGGCTGCAAGGGAAGCAGGGTCCCAGGTGCCTGCCTGCAGCCGGAGGGAACCCTGGGTCCCAGGTGCCAGAGGGAAGCCAGTGCCGGCAGCCGGGGGAAGGAAGGCCTACTTTTGCATGAATTTCATGCATCAGGCCTCTAGTTTGTACATAAAAGGGGTTCTATGGAAAGTAACCTCAGAGGGTGTTTGATCATAAATTTCTAACTGGGAAAGTCAGGTAGATAGTCACACCCAGGCATATAACTTTTTTAGTAAAAGGTTTATCTTTGCCTTAAGCAAGCCTTGTCCAATGTTTAGTGCATCTGGGTTAACACTCCATTGAAATAAGCATAAACACTCTCAAGAAGCACATTATCTTGTTAATTATCCTGTAATCCAATCCCCATCTTGCTTTCTTTCACTTCCAGGTCATTTTCCTTGTTTCTACCTTACTTTTAAATGCTAAAAGAAACTATACAACTATCATTTTCTTAAGCATTTGAGATCCTTCAATTGTCATCAGTATCAGCTCAAATAAATCCTTATAAACATTCTTTATAGTTTTAAACATTTCTTACCTTGACAGAAATTTATTTTATCCCATATTTTTCTGCTAATCTTTCAGAGCATCCTATTTGTGACATAATGGAACATCAAGTATTCTCTATTTCTTGTATTTTATTCTATAATTTCCATATTATTGCACTATGCTCTGAATAATTTCTGCTTTATTTTATACATTTTTATTGTTATTTATAAAAAAGATACAATACACATATAAAATACAATAAATATACAAAAATATCTAACCTCTTAAAACTCTTCATTTGTTTTGTTGTTCCATTTTTAGAACTTCCTTCCTTGTTTTGTAGATATATTTTCTGGATTATATCTGGTTACATTAAATACTTTTAAAGTTATATTTTATTTTATTCTTAGTATCTCTGCTGTCATGCTTTCTTTTAGTTTATCTTATTTTTTTATTTTTTCAAGTGAGCGGCATTCCTTGTGTATTTAAATTTGTGGTTATCTATTATTTTTAGAAAAAAGTCTAGGTAATTCATTGTGGTTTCTTTTTAAATAATTGTGTAAATTCTTAAAAACATTATTGTGTAAAAACTATTCCTCTCGACCCTTTTGTTTGAATAAGAAATCTGAGAGTAATTACAGGTACATGAAGCCATCCGCCTACAGGCTTTATGTTACAGTGAGCAGAAGGAAAGCTGGCATGGAGCTGGCTATCAGAATGTGTGCATTAGAATTAGCAGATGCCATAGGTTTTCTATATGTGGTTCTTTTATGTCTGTGTGTACCACAGACTTCTCAGCCTTGCAAGGATTTTTTAGTAACCTATATTACAATATTACACTTTATGTAACTGTTATGCAGACCAGAATGATCCTGATGACTGAGCAAAATTCTCTCCCTGTTAGAAAGCTAGTTGTTTAATGATTATGCCATTAGTGCAAGGGGAGTTATTAGATTATATATCAATTACTGGGGCTTCCTGCTATGATAGCCTGAGGCATTCATACCTATTATAGGATTATATTTGTCAAAAATGTGAATGCTCATAGCTCCACACCAGAAGGTTCTGAAGAAACACTTTGCTAAAGAAATGTTTAATTAGGGTCATTTCATGTCAGTATGCAGACCAGTAAATTAGCAGAAGTGTGCATTCTTGGGTCCTAGTTTTGAACTATGAGAACTAGATCAGTGCTGTACAGTAAAAACAACTGTAATAAATGGAATGTGCTATATCTGTGCTGTCCAAATGGCAGCCACTAGCCATATGTGGTTGTGGCACACTTGAAAGAAGACTAGCGAAGCTGAATAACTGAAATTTTAATTGTCTCTCATTTAGTGAATTAGAATTTAGTGAACAGCCCAGAATATTAACAATAATAAGAAATATTGTTAATATCTATCTTGCAGAGCTGCATGAGAATAGCAAATAAAATACTTAGCATATAGTAGACACTCCACAAATATTTGTAAAATTATCCAGGCTTAATTTCTCAGTATATATAATAAGGCTTACAGAAATATCTACTGAGAATAGCACCTTAATAGCTGCTCTCAATTTTCTGCCAAAATGAATTTTTATCAATTGACCCATTATTATTTTCTTTTCTCTATTTCAACATCTGACATGAATAAAATTTACCTCTTCATTTTGTGACTGAAAAAGTCTTACTGTTTCACTGTTTCAGCATTTTACACTTTGGTAACATGCACTTTAAATTCAGCAATTCAGTTCAATTCAATTTAATCGATTTCATTAAACTTCTCTTTATGTGTGCCAAATGCTCTTTTCTGGGTGTTCTTTCACTCTTACAATTGATTCATGTTTTAAGTGTTACTAGTTATTTATTTATTTTTACTGAAATGAAAAGAAATCTTTGTGAAATAGCAAGGGTTTTTCTATCCATTTGTATATCTATAGATTTATATAGTCTATGAATTTATAGGTTACATAAAGTAAAAAGTATTTTCACATTAAAGTAAAATTGTTAACAGCTTATAGGATATTTACTATATGTGCACATTCTGTAAATATTCATTCCATAACCACAGGCAATATAGAGTATAGGAGAGGGGTGGGCAACCTCTGGCACGCGTGCCAAACATGGCACGCCAGTAACTTTTGCTGGCATGCGAAACCTTCTCTTATAATCTTCCATTTACAATTTTTTCTTAATATCGACTTTTTTATTTTTCAGATAAATTCAGTGTAGGTGCATCTTAGATAAATAAATAATTTTACATAACAAGTTATCTTAAAGACCATACACATGAATTGACAAGAGAGGGGAAGAGCAATTTCTATGCCTCTGCCTTAACTCTCCATGCCTTCCTAGATCCGACCAGTGTTTTGGTTTCATCCACATACACTTGTGAATCTTTGTTCTCAGTGATGAATTTTGTTAAGTCTCGTAATAGGAGTAGCCTGACAGATGAAAGTAGTAGCTCATGCATATCTTCTGAAGGTCACGAAATATAAACCTGATGTAAAATCTCTGTCATCAGTGATGAAGAAGCAGAAGTCCCACTGATAATATCAAAGGAGTCATAAAGTTTTCTGTGGAACTATCAGTGTACATGTATACATTAAAAAATAAATGTATTTTTTCATCATCATATACTGTGTTTTTGTCGCTCAAATGAATTTTATTGTTTCTTCAAGGTTCTTCACATACGTACACCTTAAGAGATATCAAGTAGGCATAACATGTCCTCAAAAAATTAGGGTTGGCACGCAGAAGAATTTTGAGTCAGAGATTTTGTTGGTTTTAGCACGCACTCACAAAAAGGTTGCCCACCCCTGGTATAGGAAAACAACATGAAACCCTATATTTTAGTTGTGACTTTGCAACCTTGGCACTAGCTAACCTTGGGGCTAGTCGTGTAATTTCTCTAAGCACCAGTTTCTGCATCTATAAAATAGAAAAGAGTATTCTAAAGTCTAACTTAAGTTCTTTTACATTAATTAATCCTAATGAGAAAATTTAATAAGTAGTTAAAAAGTAAAAGAGTGGTAGGGATTAAATATTCCAATTGGGGACTCCAAAGTTCAACATGAATTTCAGAATTAAATAAGATCACAATGTCTTGTAAAACAATAGAAAATAATTCTGGATTTTAGACCTGCCTCATTCACTTAAATAGCCAATTGGCCTTGAGCAAGTGTGTGAACTACTGGTGTCTTATCCTTACTAGGTGGATTTCAATACCTACCTTCTCTAAATGCTATAGGCTATTGTGAAGACCCAGGTGAATTAATGTGAAACAGTTGTGTCAACTAATATAATTTTATTATTAGAACATAAGGCAGAACCCGAAAAAATGGTGACGAGCAGGAAGGTAGGGAGGGAGAGAGTGTGAGAGTGCAAGGAAGTGATAGAGGAGTGTGTGGACGTGTGTGGTGTGTGTGTATGAGCCAGGGACAGTTAGATTCTGCAGGTCTTCTAAGGGGCTGCTAAACCGGGCAGTCTTAGGCGGCGGAGCCCCACTCCTCACGCGGACACTCCTGGGCAGCCAGCACAGGCACAGCGACCACGCCATCTTGGGAAACAGAGCTGCTTGAGACTAGGATCCTGGCCTCAGCATCACCCAGTCTGATCTCAGACGCATACCAGGACCCTGCAGCCACTGGGGACAGAGACCTGCGACCACAGCTACAGACCTGCTGACACCAAAAGTTCAGAAATCCCTGCGGCAGATCCGTGAGTAACAGAGCCCATCCCCCCTTCCTGCAGGCTCACTGGCAGCGCCAGAGTAACTAACGGATAGACCCACCCCTTGCCGGGGCCTCAGCTCTGCAGGAACTTTGGCCTGGAAGTGCGCTAGCACCTTGGAACTGATCCTTCCTTCGCGCACTGCGGGCTTTGGAGCCCTGGGCTGGGAGCAAACGCGCTAATGGGAATTTGTCCGCCTAGCACAGGCCCAGGGACCCCGTTTCTCGGGGCAGGAGGCAGCACCAAGCACCAGTGACTTGACTGTGTTTCTTATCACCTGCGCCTGAGATCCTGATTCCCTGTGCATTCATACTAAGAGCCAGTGAATCCAATTCCTGGTGCAAGGGCACACAGGGACCCTGATTCTCAAGGCGAGGTCGCGCGAAGCAACAGAGACTCTGATACTGGACTCTTGGGGAACTCTGACTCCTGCGGCAAGCTAGGGGGCTCTGGTTTTCAACATGCTTCAAGGGGGGTCTTCTATTTCAGCAAGGTGCAAGCCAGGGTCTCTAATTCTAAGGGCACGTAC
>NW_005871101.1:5036537-5120282 GCF_000147115.1 Myotis lucifugus
CAATGAGGAATCACCAAGAAAGGAAATTTAATGAAGTTGAAGCGTGCAACATGACAGAAAAAGAATTCAGAATAATGGTTGTACAATTCATTCACCGGATGGATGAGAAAATCAACAACCTATGCAAGAATCAGGAAGAAATGAAAAGTGATAAAGCTACAATCAAAAACACCATGGAAAGCTTCAACAGCAGACTAAAAGAAGCAGAGGACCGAATTAGTGAGTTAGAAGCTAAGGCAGAGAAACAAGCTCAATCTGAACAGCAACTGGAGAAAAAAATTAAAAAACAGGAGGAGAGCCTAAGGGAGCTTCGGGACAACATGAAACGAATAGCATACGCATAATAGGGCTGCAAGAAGGACAAGAAGAGCAGCAAGGATTAGAAAATCTATTTGAAGAAATAATGACAGAAAACTTCCCAGATATGGGGAAGAACAAAGTTACACAAGTACAGAGAGTCCCAGGCAAGATGAACCCCAAAAGACCCACACCAAGACACGTCATAATAACAATGGCAAATGTACAAGACAAAGAGAGAATCTTAAAGGCTGCAAGAGAGAAACAGAGAGTTACCTACAAAGGATCCCCCATCAGATTATCAAATGATTTCTCAACAGAAACACATCAGGCCAGAAAAGAATGGACAGAAATTTACAAAGTGATGCAAAGCAAAGGTCTGAATCCAAGAATACTCTATCCAGCAAGGCTATCATTCAAAATTGAAGGGGAAATAAGAAGCTTCACAGACAAAAAAAGGCTAAGGGAGTTCATCACCACCAAGCCAGCAATGCAAGAAATGCTAAAGGGACTGGTGTAAAAAGAAGAAATAAAAAGCCCAGAAAGAAAACAGCCACAAAAAAATAGAAATGGCTACAAACAAGTACATTTCAATAATAACTTTAAATGTAAATGGACTAAATGGTCCAATCAAAAGACATCGAGTGGCTGAATGGATAAAAAAACATGACCCATACATTTGCTGTCTACAAGAGACCCACCTCATTAGAAGGGACTCACACAGACTGAAAGTGAAGGGATGGAAAAATATCTTTCAGGCAAATGGAAATGAAAAACAAGCTGGGATAGCAATACTTATATCCGACAAAATAGACCTCAAAGTGAAGGCCATAACAAGAGATAAGGAAGGCCACTTCATAATACTAAAGGGATCAATACAACAAGAGGATATAACCCTGATAAACATATATGCACCCAATGCAGGAGCACCCACATACATAAGAAAACTCCTGGAAGATATCAGGGGAGAGATCGACAACAATACAACATAGTAGGGGACTTTAATACACCACTGACATCACTGGATAAATCCGCTAGACAAAAACTCAGCAAGGAAACAGCAATCCTAAATGACTCACTAGATCAGATGGACTTAATTGACATCTTCAGAACACTTCACCCCAAAGTCACAAAATATACGTTCTTCTCAAGTGCTCATGGGACATCTTCAAAAATAGACCACATATTGGGTCACAAACAAAGTCTCCCCAAATTCAAGAAGATTGAAATCATACCAAGCATCTTCTCAGACCACAAGGGCATAATATTAGAAATAAACTACAATAAAAACAACCCAAAATACTCAAACACTTGGAAGCTGAATAGCATGTTATTAAATATTGATTGGGTTACCATTGAGATCAAAGAAGAAATTAAAAACATCCTGGAAACTAATGACAATGAAAACACAACAATCCAAAACCTTTGGGACACAATGAAAGCAGTCCTGAGAGGGAAGTTTATAGCTCTACAGGCCTACCTCAACAAACAAGAAAAAATGGTAGTAAATCATCTAAATCTACAGCTCAAAGAATTAGAAAGAGAGCAACAAGAAAAGCCCAGAATGAGCAGAAGGAAGGAGATAATAAAGATTAGAGCAGAAATAAATGACATAGAGACCAAAAAAACAATACAGAAAATCAATGAAACCAAGAGCTGGTTCTTTGAAAGGATAAACAAGATTGACAAACCTCTAGCCAGGCTCACCAAGAAGCAAAGAGAGAGGACCCAAATAAACAAAATCAGAAATGATAGAGGCGAAATAACAACAGACCCCACAGAAATACAAATGATTGTTAAAAAATACTATGAACAACTCTACTCCAACAAACTAGACAACCTGGAGGAAATGGACATATTTCTAGAAAAATACAACATTCCAAAACTTAATCAGGAAGAATCTAAAAATCTCAACAGGCCAATAACTATGGAAGAAATTGAAGCAGTCATCAAAAAGCTTCCAGCAAACAAAAGCCCAGGGCCAGACGGCTTCACAGGGGAGTTTCACCAAACATTCAAGGAAGAACTAAAACCTATCCTCCTCAGACTACTACAAAAAATCCAAGAGGAAGGAACACTTCCAAGCTCATTCTATGAAGCCAGCATCACCCTAATACCAAAACCAGGTAAAGACAACACAAGGAAAGAGAATTACAGGCCAATATCCCTCATGAACATAGATGCCAAAATCCTCAACAAAATCTTAGCAAATCGGATCCAGCAGTACATCAGAAAGATCATACACCATGACCAAGTAGGATTTATCCCAGGGATGCAAGGATGGTACAATATCCGCAAATCAATAAACGTGATACATCACATAAACAAATTGAAGGAAAAAAACCACATAGTCATATCAATTGATGCAGAAAAAGCGTTTGACAAAATTCAACACCCATTTTTGATAAAAACTCTCAGCAAGGTGGGAATAGAAGGATCATACCTCAACATAATAAAAGCCATATATGACAGGCCCACAGCCAACATCATACTCAATGGACATAAACTAACACCATTTCCCCTAAGAACAGGAACAAGACAGGGATGCCCACTCTCACCACTCCTGTTTGACATAGTACTGGAAGTATTAGCCATTGCAATTAGAGAAGAAGAAGAAATAAAAGGCATCCAAATTGGAAAAGAGGAAGTAAAACTGTCCTTATTTGCAGATGACATGATATTATACTTAAAAAACCCTAAAGACTCCATCAAAAAACTATTAGACTTAGTAAAAGAATTCGGCAATGTAGCAGGATACAGAATTAATGCCAAGAAATCTATGGCATTTCTATACACCAATAGTGAACTTGCAGAAAGAGAGACTAAAAAAGCAATCCCATTTACCATCGCACCAAAAAAATTAAGCTACCTAGGAATAAACTTAACTAAAGAGGTAAAAGACCTCTACTCAGAAAACTACAGGATGTTGAAAAAAGAGATAGAGGAAGACATAAAGAGGTGGAAGAACATACCATGTTCTTGGATTGGTAGAATCAACATCATTAAAATGTCCATACTGCCCAAAGCAATCAATAAATTCAACGCACTTCCCATTAAAATACCAACGGCATATTTCACAGATCTAGAACGAACTCTCCAAAAATTCATCTGGAATAAAAAACGACCCCGAATAGCTGCAGCGATCCTGAGAAAGAACAAAGTAGGTGGGATCTCAATGCCAGATATCAAGCTGTATTACAAAGCCACTGTTCTCAAAACTGCCTGGTACTGGCACAAGAACAGACATATAGATCAATGGAATAGAATAGAGAGCCCAGAAATCAGCCCCAACCAATACGCTCAATTAATATTTGACAAAGGAGGCAAGAACATACAATGGAGTCAAGACAGTCTCTTCAATAAATGGTGTTGGGAAAATTGGACAGATACATGCAAGAAAATGAAACTAGACCACCAACTTACACCATACACAAAAATTAACTCAAAATGGATAAAGGACTTAAATATACGACGGGAAACCATAAAAATACTAGAAGAATCCAAAGGCAACAAAATCTCAGACATATGCTGAAGCAATTTCTTCACCGATACAGATCCTAGGGCATTGGAAACTAAAGAGAAAATAAAGAAATGGGACTACATCAAAATAAAAAGTTTCTGCACAGCAAAAGAAACCATCAACAAAACAACAAGAAAGCCCACTACATGGGAGAACATATTTGCCAACATTATATCTGATAAGGGCCTAATCTCCAACATTTATAGGGAACTCATACAACTTAACAAAAGGAAGATAAACAATCCAATCAAAAAATGGGCAAAGGACCTAAATAGACACCTTTTAAAAGAGCACATTCAGAAAGCCAAGAGACATATGAAAACATGCTCAAAGTCGCTAATCATCCGAGAGATGCAAATCAAAACAACAATGAGGTACCATCTCACACCTGTCAGAATGGCTATCATCAACAAATCAACAAACGACAAGTGCTGGAGAGGATGTGGAGAAAAAGGAACACTTGTGCACTGCTGGTGGGAATGCAGACTGGTGCAACCACTATGGAAGGCAGTATGGAGGTTCCTCAAAAAACTGGAAATGGAACTCCCATTTGACCCTGTGATCCCACTTCTAGGAATATATCCCAAGAAACCAAAAACACCAATCAGAAAGGATATATGCACCCCTATGTTCATAGCAGCACAATTCACCATAGCTAAGATTTGGAAACAGCCTAAGTGCCCATCAGTAGATGAATGGATTAGAAAACTGTGGTACATCTACACGATGGAATACTATGCTGCTGTAAAAAAGAAGGAATTCTTACCATTTGCAACAGCATGGATGGAACTGGAGAGCATTATGCTAAGTGAAATAAGCCAGTCAATGAAGGAAAAATACCACATGATCTCACTCATTCATGGATAATAGAGACCATTATAAACTTTTGAACAATAATAGATACAGAGGCAGAGTTGCCTCGAACAGATTGTCAAACTACAGCAGGAAGGCCGGGGAGGGTGGGGGGCCGGGGGAGTGGTAAGAGATCAACCAAAGGACTTGTATGCATGCATATAAGCATAACCAATGGACATAAGACACTGGGGGGTAGGGGAGGCCAGGGGATTGTCAAGGGCGGGGGAAAAAAAGGAGAAATATGTAATACTCTTTGTAATAATTTAAGCAATAAAAAAATATATTATAAAAAAAAAAGAACATAAGGCAAATAAAATGTTACCAAGCGAATAACACAAAGAGACATCTAATGCTTTCAGAGTTCAGGGAATTGACAAATCTCCAGCCTGGGCTGGTAAAGAAGGGATTGAAAGCAGGAATGCACCATATTCAACCCTGTATTTCAACATCTATTTATTTGCATTATTTTCATTTCAAAACGGAAAACAAATTAAGATATACTTGAGTGTCAGGGAAAGGGCAGCAGAAGATAATAGTTCTGTTTCATAAAATATTATTGTGTCAACACAGAAATGCAGAGTTTTCAAATAAATAGTGTTTCATTTCATATTCTAAGAAGCATGTATCAGGAAAATTCAGAAGTCAACAAAGACAACAAATACACGATCTGTCAGATTCATTTCTATTTTATTTCAAGTGCTATTTAATATCAATAAAGATAAAATCAAAGGCATAATAAAATGTAACAACTTGATTTCCTTGCATCTTATCCTTGTCCCATAATTCCAATATAAATGACTTTTCTACTGAAAATGATTCTCAATTATTGAAAGTCTATTTTCTCCAAATAAGCTTTCACTCTGTATTTGACAACAAAAAAATCTCTGAACTATTTTTAACTAATTTTGAAAATGTTTTTACTTGTATCACATTCAAATTTCAAAAATAATTTTTACTATGAACAATACTAACAAAACACTTTTCAAAAGGCTAAGTTCATTAGTATTTTCAGTTACAAGTACTTTATTATAAAATGTTATTATATTTTTAAAGTTTTTTTCTTTGGTGTTTCTTGTTTCTAAGACAACTAAAGTTTTAATTTTCTTCAAGGATTTTGTGAAACTTCTTTCTCATGTTGGGAAAAATCCTAATGCAGTGGCTTAGGGACTGAGCTCATGAGAATCTGAGGAGACTGAGATCAGAGAGTTAGAACATTGAGAGGAGGCAGTGCTGATGTCCACTAAGAACAGTGTTTGAAGAAAGGAAGAACCCTATATGGCTGTATCCTACATGGCTGACCAACTGAGTAAGACAAAGTGGAGAAATGCTGGATCTGGAACTATAAAAAGCAGACTGTCAAACCTCAGAGGGAAGGTAGAGAAGGGTGAGGGTAAGGGGGAGAGAGCAACCAAAGGATTTGTATACATGTTTATAAGCCTAACCAATGGACACAGACACCAGGGGGGTGAGGGCATGAGTGGGGGTGGGGGTGGGGGCAAAGGAGGGATAAGGATACATATATAATACCTTAATCAATAAAGAAAATAAGAATTTGAACACATATAAAAAAATAAGAGAGATGGAGTTGGTCACTGCTCTCTCCAGAGCAAATACTAGAATGGAACCAATAGTTGTTATGGAAGAGGAACCAACTCACAGGGGCTGCCTGGACTTCTGAGGGAATCACACAGCTAATTCTGAAAGTAATAAAAGATGCTGGAGGGATGCACATAGAGCTGGAAGTGATCTAGGACTATATCCCAAGGAATCAGAAACACCAATCAGAAAGGACATATGCACCCCTACGTTCATAACAGCACAATTCACCATAGCTAAGATCTGGAAACAGCCCAGCAGCAGATGAGTGGATTAAAAAACGATGGTACTTCTACACAATGGAATACTAAGCTACTGTAAAAAAGAACTCTTACCATTCGCAACAGCATGGATGGACATGGAGAGCATTATGCTAAGCGAAATAAGCCAGTCGGAGAAAGATAAGTATCACATGATCTCACTCATTTGTGGAATATAATGAACAACATAAACTGATGAACAAAAATAGATCCAGAGACAGAGAAGCATCGAACAGACCGTCAAACTTCAGAAGGAAGGCAGGGGAGGGTGGAAGTGGGGGATAAGAGATCAACCAAAGGACTTGTATGCATACATATAAGCATAACCAATGGACACAGACACTAGGGGGGTGAGGTCATGTGCTGGGGGTGGGGGTGGCTAGGGAGAGGTCAATAGGGAAAAAAGGAGACGTATGTAATACTATATGTAATACTTTAAACAATAAAGAATTTTTTTAAAAAAGCATTGCCCTAACCAGTTTGGATTAGAGGATAGAGCGTTGGCCTGTGGACTGAAGGGTCCCAGGTTCGATTCCGGTCAAGGGCATGTACCTTGGTTGCGGGCACATCCCCAGTCGGGGGTGTGCAGGAGGCAGCTGATCGATGTTTCTCTATCATCGATGTTTCTAACTCTCTATCCTTCTCCCTTCCTCTCTGTAAAAAATCAATAAAATATATTTTTTTAAAAAAGCATCCATAACTGTGACAATAGAGTCCCATACCCTATGCCTATTGTGAATTACAAACTGAGTACATAAATTCTTCAATAAAACCTCTGCACATCTAGCTGGACAAAAATGCCTTCATAATGATAAAATAAAAATATATACTAAATTTTGTTAAGTTATTAAAGATAAGCTACAACTTAAATTATAAAGAAAAGAAAAAATGACAAAGTCACTGGAAAATGATACAATTTTTTTTGCAAGATTCTACTGTATTCACCTTGAGAGGAAAGATTTGTGAAATGAACTTGCCTTTTCATTACTGAACTACTCAAGCCCACCGCTGAGTTCAGATGACCTGAGCCAGTCTTTGACAGCAGCAGATTCAGAAACCACAAACTCCCACAGCATCTGGGTGCAGGAACTGGCTTTTTTGAGCACAGAGACAACCAGATGGGGAGAAGTGTTTCCTGGGGCCAGAATAGTGGTAAGTATGTGAACAAATGCTTTGGGTCACAGTGAGCTAAATATCAGATTCCAAATGTTAAAGGCATTCAAAAATGCTGTAACATTTTTTGAGGCTTAGGAGGAAGGGGTAGGTCTTCATATTCTGGATATGTTTCCAATATAAGTACTGTGGACAAAAAAGGGGGCAGATGCTAACCTGACTAGCTCAGGGAAGGCCTGCATGGTGGCCTTGTAAATTCCCAGACTTAAAGTAACCACCAAGGATGGTCTGAAATTAAAATTTTTTAACTAAAAGCACTTTATGGTGGGTAGTAATGCCCTAGGCCAGTGTCTTCCCTGATAAAGGTCAATCTTTACCATAACCATCTTTACCTTAACCGAGCCTATTGTCTTTTTGCATCTATGATAACATTTTTTTGGAATATCAAAGTAATTTTTCTTTCTTCCGACCTCTCAAAGCACAGACACTGCTCTGAAGAAACCACACATCCCCTCATTGATGCTGAGTTAATTGTTGACTCTTAACTATCCTGCATCCACCTAAGTAAAAGAAGTGTGTGTCTATCATTTTACTTGTTATCCAATTCCGGTGGTTGCCCCTCTGCTTTCTACCACTTCCCTATCTACCCCCAATGGAGTTCATGTAACTTAGTTACTTCTCCTCTTTTGATTGTAATGAATAAAACAAGGTGCAAAACTGACATTCTGCTTCTCAGCATTTGTCAACAGCTTGGCTCAAATAAACTTACAACAATTCTTCACAGGTTTGAATGTTTCTTACGATTGTGAACCTCTTAAACTGTATTCTAAGGCTGGCATGGCTGAAGGTAAAGGTGAGGGGACTGGAGGCATGGCTTCCGTAGGACTCCCTTTGTTGCTCTCTTGTGTCTCTGCTTCAGGAACACGTAGAGAACAGCAAAATCATGGGCTTGAACAGACACCGTATGTCACAGCTGAAACTACCCACACCGCCCCCTTTCCTATTAAAGGATGTATATAAGGTAGAGCAAAGGTAGGTTTATAGTTGTTCGTATGGAAAATAATAAAAGAATTAATAAATCATAATACAGGAATAAACGTTATGTTTTAAGTACTCACAACTGTAAACCTATTTTTGCCCCACCCTGTACATTGGGGGAAATAAATCAAGGCTTGGAAGTGAGTTAGTTCATTCTTTCCTTATTCCACTCCACTTTATATTTGCTAAAACTTGCTAGATGATCTGACATCATTTTTTGGTATTTCTGATAACCAAAGTAAGATCAAAGCCTGCTGCCTGAGGACTGGATATAGCACAACTGCTCATTTTGTTTAAGGCTACTTCTCACACACTTATATTTTTTTGTGACAGGTCAAAGAAATTAAAATTAGAATGAGGAGGTTTAATGAGAAGAAACATAATTTTCTTTGCTCAATGGAATTCATAAAAGTGGCTTTTAGAATTCAGGTATCTCAGCTACTTATTTTCCATGCATTTGAAGTTGAATATTACGCTGCATATGAGAGTCAAGAAATTATTTTTTGAAATGAACTTAATCATTTTAGTTTGATTGCATAGAAATGTGCTTTCAGAAGCTATGGCAAATTGATTTTTGGATGGAGAGGGATTTCCAGGGCATTAAGCGATTTGCTTTTGCTTGTCAGCAAGACAGAAGCAAGGAATATTTTATCACTTTTGAGCCTGTGGTTCTTGTTTGGTTCATTAGTTTTCATTCAAGTTCATCTACATGCCACAGTTAATACACTAATGCTTTAATGAGTGTGTATAAATAAGCTGAGGCAGAATTTGGCCTATAAATTCCCAAGATATAATTGCTTCTATAATGTATATAATTTTATTTCTTCTAATTATTTTCCATTAATATAGAATATAAGCCAAACTATTATTTTTCAGATACAAATGTCTGCATTGTCACTGAATTATCTGGGGCTCTAGAAATCTGTATACTTAGAATTTATGTAAATGATGGTTTAATGATGGTGTAATAAAACTTGAAACTTTTCATGCAGATGTGTTTCAATATCAACCCCATTCTAAAATTGTTTAACTTCCACCTCTCAGCACAGGTATAAACAGCTTATTTGATTTATGGAAATTTTATTGACTTTTCTATTTTAACATAGTTTTGCTTATTATAATTTTAATGTAATTTTCACAATGAAAGCGTTGGCTCCTTGGGGAAGAAATAAAGCATTCACTGGTGATCTCAGTGAAAAAGTACGATGAATAAAGCAAGTAAGCTTAGCCAATGTTTGCTGACTTTTCTTATTATTTTTGAAATGAACTTACTCATTTTCATTTGATTGCATAGAAATGTGCTTTCAGAAATGCCCTTCCTCATCTTCCCTCCTGGTACATCTTCTCCCCTCCCCTTCCCGTGTCTCTCCTCCCAGTATTCAGCACTCTAAGCTTATACCTTCCACGTGATTACTATATTCTTTCAGAGTTCATCTGGCTTATAGCTACAGCTGCTACCGCCAAAGTGTACAGTCAAATATTTAGCCTAGGCCTCTCTGTTGCACTCCATCTCATATATAAAATCCTATCTAATAAAAGAGTAATATGCAAATTAGCCGTCACTCCACGATAAAGATGGCGGCAGCTGGGCCATGGCGACGACGCAGGTGTTCTGCCCCAACCCCTTGGTGAGGGGACTCTAGGCCTGCTTGGTTGGCACTGTCACTGAGATGGAGGAGCAGAGACACAGCCCACAGGGGGGCTGGCAGCCAGCTGCCCCAAGCCCCGCCTTCACACTGGGGTCAAAGGAGCAGAGACACAGCCCGCAGGGGGTCTGGCACCCAGCATCCCCAAGCCCCACAGCTGCAGAGGTGCTGGGGTCAGGGAGAAGAGATACAAGCCCTCAGGGGGGCTGGAAACCAGTAGCCCCAAGCCCCGCCTCAGCGCTGGGGTTGGAGGAGCAGAGACACAAGCCTTCAAGGGGGCCCAGCACCCTGCAACTCCAAGCCCCACAGCCAAGGCGATGCTGGGGCCACTGGGGTCAGAGGAGCAGAGACAGAGCCCGCAGCGGGGCGGGCACCCAGCAGCCCCAAGCCCTGTGGCCAAGGAGCGCTGGGGCTGCTGGGGCCGCTGGGGCTGCTGGAGCTGCTGGGGCCAGAGGAACAGAGACACAAGCCTGCAGGGGGGCCTGGCACCCAGAATCCCCAAGCCCCAAGGCGGCGCTGGGGCAGCTGGGGCTGGAAGAGCAGAGACAGAGCCTGCAGGGTGCCCGGCAACCAGCAACCCCTAGCTCCAAGGCTGCAGAGACGCTGGGGCCACTGGGGCTGCAGCAGAGACACAAACCGGCAGGAAACCTGTCGAAAGGGAGATAAACTATCATAACTTTATCTCCCTTTCGACAAGATGAGAAAACTGACCCTGATTTATTTAGTGATATGGCCCATACCTTTCTACAAGCACAGGGTATGTTATGACCACTCCCAGGAAGGTCTGGTCAGAATACTGTCTCCAGGGAATGACACTACTGTGGCAAATCATCTAAGAGACAAAACAAGCTTTTGTTGGGTTTATTCTGAAGGTCAGAGAACAGGCCACCCCAACATATGCCATGTTGTTATATTGATGATCTTGACCTGCAGATGCTTGAAAAACAGCAAATGCAAGGAGAGGTTTTCACTGAAGTTTCCTGCTCTGCCTAAAATCGGACCCCCCCCAAAAGGTTCTCTTGGTGGGAAAAGTGCCATCAGCCAGTGAAGACTGACTCCTGTCACAGGACAGGAGACTAGAAGTTGACATCACATCCAAACTTTGTTACAAACTATCTCCCCCACCTCCATTCATCTTTCCTAAAAATCATGTACTCTCCTCTAAGAGGCCTACATTTCCCGTCCCCTCTCCCTAGGAAGAAGGCATATAATCTGGATTCTAAGCCATCTTAGGGAGTTATTCATTTTTCCCTGGGATCTCCCACATATACACGAGGTACACATGTTAATGAACTTTTGTTTTTCTCTTGGTAATCTGTCTATCATTACAAGGGCCTCCGCTAAGAACTCAGAAGGGTAGAAGAAAACTATTTTTCCTCCTCCATAATTCTATCTCGGGAAATCAAGTCCCAGGCTGAACAGTGAGTTTGGCTCAAGTGCCAAGCAGTCCCAGCTGAGGGGAGGGAAGCTTCTAGGGGGAAATCAATGATATTGGCATCAAAGTAGGACAGAGGGCACACGCATGGTTGCTGGTGGGAGTTTAAAGTGGTTCAACATTTTTGGAGGATGATTTGGCAAAATCGATAGAAATGTTCAAGGTACATCCAAGAGTCTTCTTCCAGGAATCTCATCTGCTGAGATAAAGCACGAGTGCATAAGCCCTGATCAGAACCCAGGATGCTACTGCGGGCTCCCCTTCCATGTTAGAAAAACCTGCTAACAACCTGCATTTTTAGGCAAGGTGGCATCTATACTAATAAAAAGGTAATATGCTAATTAGACTGAACATCTTCCAGATGACCTTCTGGACGTTCTTCTGGACAAAGCCATGGTGGCAGGGCTGAGGCAGAGGCAGTTAGAGGCGATCAGGCAAGCAGTGGAGAGCAGTTAGGAGGATCAGGACAGCAGGGGAGAGCAGTTAGGGTGATCAGACCATCAGGGGAGAGCAGTTAGGGGGATCAGGCCAGCAGGGGAGAGCAGTTAGGGAATCAGGCCAGCAGGGAGAGCAGTTAGGGAGATCAGGCTAGCAGGCAGGTGAGAGGTTAGGAGCCAGCAGCTCCGAGGGGTCCCGGATTAGAGAGGGTGCAGGCCAGGCTGAATTTCATGCACTGGGCCTCTAGTTGTTACATAAGATTCCATACTTCTCCCATATACTTCTCCTGCTCTCCTAATTGCTCTTACTTCATACAATCTGGCACACCTCTTAACTTGTCTCCTTGATTTCAGTATCTTTCTAATCTATCTTTTATCCTAAAACCATTTTTTTTCTAAAATAGTGTTATAACCATATCATTCTTGTTTAAAAATCTGTACTATACATGGCCCTCTGTCACTGGATATCCACTATGTAGCTTAACCTACCTACATTTCCAGCCTTATTTCTCATGACAGTGTCCCACACTATACTAGATTATTTACTAGTCTCCAAATAGGCCACGGCATGATCTACCCCGATGTCTTCTCTTGTGATTTATCATCTATCTTGAAAAAGTATTCTCTCATCTATCTTTTGTCATTCTTCAACAGTTATTTTGATAATTTCGTTCTTTTGGATATCACATGTTATTTAAACTTTACATTGTACAATGGAAATAATAATGTATCTGAGTAGTGATCATGTTTTAATATGCATAGTTCCTGCCTTAGGGGAACTCATTTTCCAGCACGAGTGATGGTAATGTTCTCCAATCATATCCTTCTTCCCTGATTCCTCTCTCTTTCTGCACCATCATAACAAGGTACCAGGGATTCTTTTATCTCTGTAATGAGTTCTCTGAACTTGTGATATTGCAAAGAGTGAACCCAGTTCATAGTTCTATTATTACACCAGTTCTAGACAAGCAGTCAGGGTGAGTAATGCAATTTACAGAATGGAACTTAAAGATTAAATTTACTTATTTTGCTGCCTTTGGTTTCTTCTAGGGTTCTTATGGTTTTCTGTCTTATGTTTAAGTCCATTATATATTTTGAGTTTATTTTTGTGTATGGTGTAAGTTGGTGGTCTAGTTTCATTTTTTTTTCTGCATGTATCTGTCCAATTTTCTCAACACCATTTATTGAAGAGACTGTATTGACTCCATTGTATGTTCTTGCCTCCTGTGTCAAATATTAATTGAGCATAATGGCTTAGATCAATCCCTGGTTCTCTGTTCTGTTCCATTGGTCTATATGTCTGTTCTTGTGCCAGTACCAGGCAGTTTTGAGAACAGTGGCTTTGTAGTATAGCTTGATATCTGGTATTGTGATCCCTCCAACTTTGTTCTTTTTTCTCAAGATTGCTGCAGATATTTGGGGCCCTTTTTTATTCCAGATGAATTTTTGAGAGTTTGTTCTAGGTCTTTGAAGTATGCTGTTGATAACTTAATGGGGAGTGCATTGAATCTATAGATTGCTTTGGGTAGTATGTACATAGCAGACATTTGTCATAGCCATATCTTTACCAATATAGCTCCTAGGGCAATGGAAACTAAGAAGAAAATAAACAAGTGGGACTACATCAAAATAAAAAGCTTCTGCACAGTGAAAGAAGCCATCAAAAAAACAACAAGAAAGCCTACTGCGTGGGAGAATCTATTTTCCAATGTTATCTCTGATAAGGGTTTAATCTTCAAAATTTATAGGGAACTCATACAATTTAACCAAAAAAAAGATAAACAATCCAATCAAAAAATGGTCAAAGGACCTAATTAGACACTTTTTGAAAGAGGACATAAGGAAGGCCAAGAGACATATGAAAACATGCTCAAAAGTCACTAATCATCTGAGAGATGTAAATCAAAACAACAGTGAGGTACCATCTCACACCTGTCACAATAGCTGTCATCAACAAATCAACAAACGACAAGTGCTGGAGAGGATGTGGAGAAAAAGGAACCCTCTTGCACTGCTGTTGGGAATGCAGTCTGGTGCATCCACTGTGGAAAACAGTATTGTGTTTCCTCAAAAAATTAAAAATGGAACTCCCATTTGAACCAGTGATCCCACTTCTAGGAATATATCCCAAGAAACCAGAAACACCAATCAGAAAGGATATGCACCTCTGTGTTCATAGAAGCACAGTTTACCATAGCTAAGATTTGGAAACAGCCTAAGTGTCTATTAGCAGATGAGTGGATTAAAAACTGTGGAACATCTATACAGTGGAATACTATGCTGCTCTAAAAAAGAAGGAATTCTTACCATTTCAACAGCATGGATAGACCTGGAGAGCATTATGCTAAGTGAAATAAGCCAGTTGGAGAAAGATAAATATCACATGATCTCACTCATTTGTGGAAGATAATGAACAACATAAATTGAGAAACCAAAATAGATCCTGAGTCATAGAAGCATGGAAGGAAGGTGGGGGATGAGGGAGTAAGAGATCAACCAAAGGACTTGTATGCATGCATATGAGAATAGCCAATGGACATAGACAGGGTGTTGGGGGCTGAGGGCACGTGCTGGTTGGTGGGGGCAGCTGGGGAGAGGTCAATGGAGGAAAAAGGAGACATGTAATACTTTAAACAATAAAGAATTTAAATAAAAAAGATTAAATTTAATTATATCCCCCATCAACTTGTTTCCTCTTTTGTTGTTGTGCTACTTCTGTTTGCACAAATAACCAGAAAGCTCCTAAATGATAGCAACATGTTTTCTGCCTCTTGAATCTCTCCCTGTAGCTGCTACCCATGATGCCCAAGAGTTTTGTAGACATACTAAAATCTGACTAGATAATTTGATTTTTTTTGTTTCTTAATTTTTTATCCCTTTAATTCTTGTCATGAATTAGTCAGTATTTAATACGTAAAGTTGCCTTAGACAGACATTTTAACCTCTCTATTCTGCATATATGTTCAGTAAACTTTCCACCACAACTAAATGTATTACTGTTTAGGTTAGTATATTACTGTTACCATATATACAATATTTATGCAATGCTTTTTTTTTTTACAAACTCTTTTTCTACTAGTTACTTTCTTCCTTTGGCTTGGGTTTAGTCAATCCTTTTGAAAAGTAGAACACATTCACAAATAGGATGTGAGCAACCAAATAAAAATATCTATGACCTGGTTACTAAGTTTTGCAAAAGACATTAGTTTGAAAAAAAAATGTTTTCCCTTATAGAAGAAGATATGTTATTTTGTAAACATAATAACAAATAACCAAAATATGCATCGATTAATTTCTGTGGTACAAATGCCCAGGAGTGTGGTGAATAGGTTATATGATGGTACATACTTAGTTTTATGAGCAGCTATGGCCCAGCCTGGTGGCTCAGTTGGTTGGAGTGTAATCCTGTACCCACACCAAAAATGTTGTGGTTTGGATTCCTGGTCAGAGCACATACCTAGGTTATGGGTTCAATTCCCATATAGCAGGAAACCAATCATTTTTTTTCTCTCTCTCTCACTTTCTCAAATCAATAAAGCATATCCTCAGGTGATGGTTTAATTAAAAGATATAAAAAGAAAATATAAAACTATTTGGCAGAATCTCTGTTCTATTTTATATTCCCACCAACAATGTATAAACAATCCAGTTTCTCTGTATTCCTGCCTGCATTTTGTGCTATCAGTAGATATTTATTTTATCCCATTCTAATAGGTGTGGACTGATATCTAATTGTGGTCCTATTACATGTTTCTCTCTGGCTAGCCGTGTTGAGCATCTTTTTCTATGCATATTTGTCATCTATATATTCTTGGTGATATTTTCTAGGTATAAATTTTTCAGTAATATGGCTTGTGAGTATTTTCTCCTAGTCTATAGCTCATCTTTCCATTTTCTTCACAGCAGAGCAAAGATTTTTAATTTTAATGAAGGCTAATTTATCAATTTTTAAAATAGGGATATTGCTCTTGGTGTTATGGCTAAGAATTCTTTACCAAACCCTAGGTCTCAAATGTTTTTTTTCCTATTTTTACTTCTAAATGTTTTAAAGGTTTACATTTTACATTCAAACATTCCATATTGAGTTAATCTTTGTATAAAGTGTAGGATGTAGACTGAGGTTCATTATGGATCAAAATTCCATCAAAATACTTATATAACACTAGAGGCCCAGTGTATGAAATTCATGCACGGGTAGGGTCCCTAGGCCTGTCCAGAATCAGGACTGATCTGCGGGGTGACTGGCGGGGCAATCTGGGGGCCACTGCTGGCACCTGCCTTGGCTGGCTTGGTGCTGCCTGCTTGCCAGCTCCACCCCCTGCCACCTCTGGTAGGGGCCTGCAGGCTGGGGTCAGCTCCTGCATTGAGCATCTGCCCCCTGGTTGTCAGTGCACATCAGAGTGACAGGTCATTCTACCAGTTCTTCCGCCGTTGAGACAATTTGCATATTAGGGTTTTATTATATAGACTAGCCAACACTGTTCAAAAAGGATTTTAGACAACTTGATTTTAACTCTTTAACTGTGGATTTCTGGGTTAAGTATTGGAAGTCTTCAAAAGCACTTGTAAATAGGATGCGTTTTGTCACAACCATTTCATTTATTTCTATCATTAAGCTGCTGTTGTTTTTTTCTCCAGACATGTTTCTAAAATGTACTACATAATTAAGTTAATGGTGATTCAGAAATAATAAATCAATTTAGAAGGTGGAAATTAAAAACTTACTTTTTATGTATAAAAAACATGTTAGTAATAGTAACCAGTTACAACCAAAAAATTGTTATATTTGCAATTTTTTAAGTGACCCTATATACTGCTAATGGTGAGGCATTCTTATAAATGAGATGCCTATTAATAAATGTGCAAATAAGGTTTATTTTATACAAATGCTATTAATGTTATTTTAATAATAACAGCTTCAGGTGCAAAATCATCCTTGAGGAAATTATGAAATGTTATTCTGTAGAGTTCTGTTAATCTTGCTTGGATATCCAATGTGATATTATTTTAGTACTAATCAATAACATTTTCTGGGATTTGTTACTGCCTAATAATTTGCTAGTACTTAGTTCTGTGCAAATGATACTAAATTTGTTATTTAATTACTAGAGGCCCGGTGCACAACATTTGTGCATGGGAGAGAGAGAGGAATCCCTCAACCTGTGTTGCACCCTCTCGCAATCTGGGACCCTTCAGGGGATGTCCATAGGGATTGGGCCTAAACCGGCAGTCGGACATCCCTCTCGCAATCTGGGACCACTGGCTCCTAACCACTTGCCTGTCTGTCTGCCTGATCGCCCCTAACCACTCTGCCTGCCTGATCACCACTTGCCTGCCTGCCTGCCTGATCACCCTTAACTTATCCCCTGCCTGCCTGATCACCCCTAACTGCTTCTGCCTTGGCCTCTGCCCTGCCGTAGCAGCCGCCTCTGACTCACCCCCACCGCCATGGCTTTGTTGGGAATGTCATGCGGAAGGACATCCGGAATGATGTCCGGAAGGTCATTTGGCTGTCTGGTCTAATTAGCATATTACACTTTTATTATTATAGATTAGAAATATACATAAAATGCTATAAAATAAAGAATACTTATTTGGAAATTTCTGAGTATTCTGATTTTATTCTCAAATGCCAACAATAGCTGCTGTGAATGTGAAAAAATAAATTATAAGTTAAAGATAGATAAGCTGAAAAGTATAATTTAAATAAGAAGATCAATTTACTACATTTTAAAAGGTCAAAATCCAAAGAAAATCACTGGGAAAAAACTATAAACATCATAACTCAAAAAAGAAAATGTAAAAAAGTAAAACAAATAATATATTTTATATAAGAATTGTAATAAATATAAAATATTTAACAGAAGTGATACCAAACACATGTTTAGACAGATTTAATTTGCCTATCAAAGTAAGTAAAGTTAAGAAAATAAGGACTAAAGTGCAATGGACCATATATACATATGTCACCCCTACACATAGAAAGAGATGTTCAATTTCATCACTCAGAACTTCCAACTCCTTAAGATGTATCAATCCAAACCTAACTATAGGAAAAGTCTATAATCTATGAAATCATAACTTTCCTTAAACCCATGTGAGAGTTGAGATTGCAGGATAACCAACTGACCTAAAATCTAAAGAAAGGTACCTCAAAGGACAGTGGGATACAAAGTACTAACTTATATGGGTCTGAGCTCAGGAAGAAGATTTAACTACCATAAAGGAGTAAGAAGTTTTCAGCTAAAATTTTCAATTAATTGCTATAGGCTGGGTATAGACTGTGGGGTTGAATAGAGCCTGGGAACCACAGACACAGGGTGGTTTGCAGTCACTTTTAGCTCTTCTTCTTGCACTTTCCTTAAATGAAATGTCCACCAACAAAGATATGGGACAGGCAAGAGAGTGGAGATAGTCTCCCCACTGTGCTGGCCAAAGAGTGAGATGGAGCTGCTACTGTGGGAAAGTCATAAAGCACCAAGATTATTTATTTCTCTTAAGCAGCTAGGTAAAGGAAAACGAAAACAAAACAACAACAAAAATTATAAAACAAGCAAAAGCTTTTGACCCATGAAGAAAGGACAGGAACAAGTTCAGAACCCAGATCATTGGAAATTTCCTATGATTCCTTCAGGAAGGAGGGATCACGATGAAATGCTCCGCTCTGAGACAGAGTTATAGTACCTATCTATAAGGCTGAAGCAAAAGAAAAAGAAACGCGCCTCCTCCTCCCCACTCTCCCCACATCATTAGGAAGAATAGAGTATCAAAATACTACTGGGGATGGTCAAACATTTGGAAAGAGGCTCTCTATAAGGTTTTGACAAATCCAAAAATTCTAAATTTGAGGATAGAGCAAAAATATTAAAAACAAAAAAAACAAATTAAAAAAAAACACACAAAACTGGAAGCCCAACTGTTAGTTAAGCACAAAGTAATGGTAGGAGAACTTGGAGTCAGTTGTACACTAGATAACCATAGCAAAATAAAATCTTAGAACCCACTCAACTCTTAGAGTAATTTAACCCTTACCAAATACCCATCTTTACTGCTCCAAAACATAAAGCCCAGCTTTTAACCAAAAAAGAGGCAAAAATAAAACACACACAAAATAAAGAAAAAGATATAAACACAACCAGATTCAGTTCATCCAGATAATGAAACTATCAGACAGTGAATATACAATAAGTGGTTGTTATATTTAAAGTCTCTAAAGGAAAACATGTACACATGCATTAATAGAGGGGAATTTCAGCAAAGAGATGGAAACCACAAAACCCTAAAACTACTGAGATGCCATTTCTCATCTATCAAATAAGTAAAATGTCAGATACCTGGTAATTAAGGATATAGCAATACATTATTTTACTTTTTCTGTAGGGAAAGAGATGCTCTCATGTACTAGTGGTGGAAATGCACACTGGTAGAATTCACTTGGAAAGAAATTTGAAATATTTAACAAAAGTCCCAATTACCAATCTCACTTTTAGGAATTTACCCTGAGGGTAAACCTTCTCAACAAAACATATAGATAAATGTATTATTTGTAACTAGAGGCCAGGTGCAGGAATTGGTACACAGGTGGGGTCCAGCTGACCTGCCCCAATGGGGGCCATTGGGCCCAGCCGGCAGGGGGGAGGGGACACAGGAGGTTGGCCAGCTGGCCCTGCACCCAATGGGGGGGAACCAATCAGGGCTGGAGCTGACGGGGGGGCGGGGGGAGAGCAGGAGGTTGGCTGGCCATCCCCACCCCTGATCAGGGTGGGGTGGGCCGATTGAGGGCAGGACTTGCTGGGGGGAGGGGCCATGGGAGGTTGGCTGGCTGAACCCACCCCCAATCAGGATGAGGGGGGTCACTGGGGGCGGGGCTAGCCAGGGGGAGGAGCCACAGGAGGTTGGGGGAGCCAATTGTGGCCCCGATTGGGCCAGTAGGCCACCACAGTGCTCATCATAGCAACCGGTTGTTCTGGTCATTTTGGTCGTTCTGGTCATTCTGCTGTTCTGGTTGCTTGGCTTTATATATTATAGATTGCAGAAGTTGGAGGCAACCTAAATGTCCACACAAAAGGGAATTGGTGAATAGGCTGTAGCCTATTATTCCACCCAATAAACTCCAATGAGAAGGATAAAGATATCAACTGAAGTGGAGGGATGTTTAGAGTATACTAGGTGATAAGAGCAAAGTGCAAATGATTATTTATTGTACACACCCTGCAGGCAGAAAGGAGAAACAAAAATATATGGACCTCATTGTGAAAAATGAAGCAAATTAAAACCAGAAACAAATGAGAATGACTATGATAGAGGGTGGGTGGGACTGTGGCACAAAGTATGGAGGCATGAAATCAAGATAAAAAGAATTGGGGATGGCACTTCACCAAGTACACTTTTTATAAAAAAGCAGTTTTAACTTATATCTGTAGGCTAATATTTTAAATAATAAATAAATAAATAAACAAACAAACAAACAATAAAGGAAAAGCTTTAAGTCTAAGAAAAAAATTTACTCATTTTTAACAAGGGAATCTTTTTCTTTTCATATAAGTTCCTTACTCTCTTTCTATGAAAAGTTTAAGTTGAAAAGGTAAGAAAATATTGACAGCTTCTATATTGCTAACCTTTATCTTTTTCTTCATTTTCAGACCATCCCTGGGGAAATACACAAGTGGAATAAGCTCTGGTCTGAGTTGGCAGTCTTAAGTTCAGTTTTAAGAAAATTATAGCCTTTATGATTTTCAAAGCTCACATCTATGTAATGAGGATAGTAACTTTTCTTCCAGACAAGTATGGATGAAGGATTTCTAAGATAATAAATTAACAGAATAATCCCTTAGAAAATAAGGTTATGATAAATCCACTCTACACTTTTTTTTGCTGGTTGGCTTTGGGAGAGATGTGGTTGAATTATTGAATAAATTAGTACATAGCTAATCAGGTCCATTATTGAAGCTATCTGAAATCAAACAACAAATTGCCTGCTGGTTTTTTCATCTGTCTCAATGATTGTATTTAGTTCACTGTAGAGTAATTTCTCAGTAGTCAGACAAAAGTGTCTTGAAGAGCTTGGATAGTATAATGGTGTACTCTAGATGGGCTTTGATTCTAAAAAAAAAAATCAACTTTTAGAAGTTAAAGGAGTTCAAATCCTACCTGTGTTGTATTCTAACCAGGTGGCATAGCATATTTTTTCTTAAATTTCCTAAGCTTACATATACCTACCATGAAACTAGAATAATAAAGGTATCTACCTAGCAGAGTAACAGGACAACTCAACTGATAGTAAGCACCCAGTGAATTTCCACTATTATTTTTGTTGTTCTTATTTAATAACTTATTTAAATCAATGTATTTGGAAATAGGAAAAAAAAAAGTGTAGGCCTGTTAAATACAAGAATCAGATCTTCACGAGAATTGCAAAAAAAAAAAAAAAATCAACCTACTAAATTAGAAAAAAAAAGTAGAGATAGAACAAACTGATAAACAACAAAATGACAATGGAGAAATTAACTGTCAAAGAGTTATTTAAAAGAGTTGTGAGTACTTTGCACATAATTTGGAGAACCTGGATATCATGTGTGATTTTTCTAGGATTTTTAGATATGACAAGAACTGATCTTATCTTGGTAGAAATCTAAGCAATGCATTACCATAGAACAGTGGTTCTCAAACTTCCTAATGCCAGGACCCTTTAATATAGTTCCTCATGTTGTGGTGACCCCCAAACATAAAATTATTTTCATTGCTACTTCATAACTGTAATTTTGCTACTGTTATGAATTGTAATGTAAATATCTGATATGCAGGATGTATGTTCATTGTTACAAATTGAACATAATTAAAGCATAGTGATTAATCACAAAAACAATATGTAATTATATATGTGTTTTCCGATGGTCTTAGGCGACCCCTGTGAAAGGGTCATTTGACCCCCAAAGGGGTCGCGACCCACAGGTTGAGAACCGCTGCCATAGAAAGAATAAAGTTATAAAAAAATACACTCTTCTCTTAAGAAACTCAGGACTTGAATAAGCAGTCTCAGATAATGATAATGCAATGCCTTTAATCTACACTAATAAAAGAGAAACATGCAAATTTGTACCACTCCACTACACCCACCAGCCAATCAGGATGACTATGCAAATTAACCCAACAATGATGGCTGTTAATTTGCATATGCAGGCATGGAGCGAAGACAGAAGGCTCCGGCCCCAGCAAAGACTGAAGACTGAAGATGACTGAAGACTGAAGAGGCTTGGCTTCTCCGCTGCCGCCGGAGCAAAGGCCTGGGTCCCGGGTGCCGGAGGAAAACCAGTGCTGGCAGCCAGGGGAAGGAAGGCTTATTGCACGAATCTCTTTGTGCAACAGGCTTCTAGTAAATATATAATTCTAATGGCATTTTAATTGTTCTTAGGACAAAGGAGAATTAGAAATTATCTCTATGAAGTTAACCTAGCAATTATTTTGTTTTTATCTTTATTAAGTGAACTAAAGTTTTATTGTATTGTTTTTTCTATATTCTTAATTTTGGATGCTTAATCCCTTTATATTAATATTTCTTCTCTTTTTTATACCAAACTTTATTGAGATATAATCAGCGTGTAACACTGTGTAAGTTTAAGGTGTACTAGTACAATGCAATAATTCAATAAACTTATATGTTGCAATATGATTACCACTCAAATGTTAGCTAATACCTCCCTCAGGCTCCATACTTAACACTTCTTTTTCGTTTTCTTTTCTTAATTTATCTTTATTGTTGAAAGTATTACAGATGTCCCGCTTTTTCCCTCCATTGACCATGCTTGTGCCTGGTGTAAGATAGAGCTCCATTTTCCCATCACCATTTATTGAAGAGACTATTCTTTTCCCTTTAAGTATTCTTGGTTCTCTTGTCAATATTAGTAAGGATTTCAGGTAATAAATATTTCTTTCTCAGTTTCTTGGCTGTATCTTTTAGTTTCTAGCAAGTAACCTCTTACCAGTAATTTTTAAGAAAAGTCGCATTTGAGATTCTCTTTAAATAAGAGTGAAGGGGGCCCTAGCCAGTTTTTCTCAGTGGATAGAGCATCTGCCTATGGAAGGTCCCAGGTTTGAATCTGGTCAAAGGCATGTACCTTGGTTTCAGGCTTCTCCCAGGCCAGGCCCTCTATTTTCCACTCTCTCTAAAAAAAAGGTCTATGGAAAAATATCCTTGGGTGAGGATTAAAAAAATAATAATAATGAGAGTTAAGGGGATTCACTATTTGTTTTCTTGTTTGGCTTACTTGTAATTTTTTAAATACTTTATAGCTAGAAGATTTTGTGTTTAATCTGACTTTCTAATTTAATTACAAATGTCTTTGGGTTTCCCTGTAATTGCTTAATCATTTAAACTTTAAAATATAAGCAAAATCTACCTGGGTTTTGTACATATTTATCTATTTAAACAGTTTATAAATTTAAACGGTGACTATACACTTATTGCCAATTTAAATGTTATTCTGTTAATTTTTTAAAAAGTGTGAATTGCAATAGTAACATTAGTTTATTCTATGTCATGGTGATTTTTAAACAATATTATTAGACTACTGCCAGATAGAAGATATTGGAACATTGAACACTTAATAGTAAATTTTTAAATAGCCTATACACAATTGGTTTTGATAAATTATGCACCTTTCTCCTTGTCTTTTTATTTTTATGTGAATATATTGTCATAGGAATTTGCAATTCATTTTTATTAAAATTATATGCAAATACCCATCTGCTTTCTTTCATCGGAGATTTAATTTTAAGAGAATTATTTGTATTCAGTTTTAAAACTTTTACTGAGTAGCTTGAAACCCTGGGTTATCTTGGGTAGTGAAGGGCAGATATGCCTATTTTCAATATTTATAGACAATTCGTAAATGCACATCCCTTTGTATAATTCCATGTAGGCATATATTGCAAATCTCTAAAGTTTCAATTTCTTATTTAGCTATTTTAATGAAGCAAAATTGAAATGCCATGCAAAAAAAATGTATCTATGCAAAACACATAATGTTTAATAATAAAAAGGTAAAGCAGGTTTGTTCACTCAAAGTCCAGCTGGGTGGGTGTGATCTGATTCTTTTCATAATTTCTATAGAGAAAAGGGAACATAAATTATGTGTTAACTTGACCCGAACTCTCTAGTTGAGGAAAGGGTCTTATAGGAACTAAAATTTGAAGGTCTAGATAAGGCAGAGTAGAAGACACTAAAACTTATTGGGAAAATTAAAAATTCTGATACTGAGAACATGGGTACACGTTATATTCCTGCCTTTCAGCTGTAGTCTCAAATTGGAATTGTGGGGAGAACAATTTTTCAGACTCTTCATAAACGTAAAAGGAAACATGTTAATGAATTTAAATATATATTTTAAATAAAATAATAAGGAACTTAAAAAAAATAGGACTTGAAAGAAAGAGAAAAGGTAACACATAAGAACACTGCAGTCCAGAGAATGCACTCACTAATGAACCTGGGTAAGCAATAGGATTTTCATCAGAGAGAAGTTGTTACTTTTTGACTAATTTTATACAATTATGCTATTTTATGTTTAATTACAACACATTATGATCTCTTGAATTTGGCAATAGTTGCTTTCTAGCAAAGAGAGGCACTCCATAACTTATTATTTCTTTGTGATAAAATAAAATTCAAACTTTTAACCTTATAGAAGAAAATTAAAATGTGAAGCTTGGCTATGGAAATCTTTGCTAGTCTTAGTTTAGCCATACCACACTGCAATTTCTCTTTGATCTTTATAGGAGACCTGAAAGGTCTTTCTGAATATCAGAGACAGATTTGAATTTCAATCTTTGTTTTGGCACTAAGTGTGGCCTTGGAGAAAATGATTCCTCTGCATCTTATTGTTTTTCATTATTAAAGTGTAGATTAAACATGCAATCCGGTGGCATTGGGAGAATAGAAATTTGTGTGATTTGCTTTCTCTCTTCTTCTCAGGTTCCTTTTTGATATCATTTTTATCAAAATTGATTATATTAGAAGCTAACCCTAGAAAAAGAGAGCTCAGCATTTATTATCTCACCTATGATATTTATAATGTGCATGAAAGTCACTTATAAATAGTGCTATTTTTCTACTAAGTCCTGGGTAAGAATTAAATCTTTATGCAAAGCATTATGTTAGCCTCCTATCTGTGCATCTAGAATGGTACTGGTTGTATAACAGTCTTAAGAGGACCGAAAAAAATATAATCACATAATCTATTTCTGTTTTTGCTTTAGAGTAGAAACATCAACTAGCAAAGCTTTGGAATATGTGTTATTTTGCTTAATTCGGATTTCTCTAAATATCGCAAAATGCATTTGGGGGAGTCACCAGACTAGAGATAATCTCTTTGGATCCTGCTACCGCTCTGTGATTTTTTGTGTGTGTGTCTTACTATATTTTTATTTATTTTCGTGAGGAAGGGAGAGGGAAAGAGAGGAGAAACATCAATGATGAGAGAGAATCATCTACTAGTATTGGCTGCCTCCCACATCCCTGGTACTGGGGATCAAGCCCACAACCTGAGCATGTGCCCTGACCCAGAATCTAACCATGACCTCCTGGTTCATAGGTTAACACTCAACCACTGAGCCACACCAACCGGGACGCTCTGTGATTTTAATTGAACTATTCAGGTACCTAAGGGAGAATGTGTAATTGTCAAAAGAAGAATTAGATGAAGAGTGTCCTCTGGAAGACAGGAAGCAGACAGTTCTACAGTGGCTCTGCAACCACAAGAAACTAAATTATTCCCACAACTAGAATAAGCTTGATGGACATTTTCCACAGAACTCAGCTTAGCTGCCACGTTGAGTTCAGCCTCGTGATACGCTGAACAGAGAACCCAGCTGTGCTGTGCCCAGACTTTTAAAGAACTGTGAGCTAATAAATGGATGTGGTTTTGTTTGTTTGTTTGTTTGTTTGTTTGTTTGTTTTTAAAGAATTAGATGATTTAGTTGACAGAAAATAAAAGTAGTTTGTAAAGTGTGTTTACAAAAGCACCTGACCATATTCTCAATAAGATCATGAGTGTTCCCTGGAATTTACACTGAGAATGTTGAAATATAATACCACATTAAATTTATAATTTTTTTTCTAGGACAATGGTTACATAAATTATGGGACATCTATATAATGCAATACTACTTAGCCTTTGAAAAATGATCTGCAAGTACATATATAAAAAAAATTTCACGATATACAATAATAGTCAAACAAATAAAATAGAAACTGGTAACTAGGGATGATGAGCCTGGGAAATAGAGCTGAGTTGAAGAATATCTTTTTTATAATATACTCTTTTGTGCTGTCTGCTTACTTTCTTTTTTACTATGTACATCTTTTACTTATTGCACAAAATTTAAAATAAAGTGAAATAAATTAAATGTGAAAAGAAATAATAACATGTTTGGTGTGAATCTTCAAAGTAAAGCATAATAACATAACTGCTACTTTATTGGGTGGTCTTATCAAAAAATGAATTCAAATTTTAATGTGGTTGACTATTGCATTGGGAATAGAATCATAATTTTGGATACAAAATAACATATGAAAAAGAGCCTTATATTTACTGATTGAGATAGTCCTGCCATTTTAATTTTTCATAGTTATAAAATATTCAGAAGAAAGCATATCTAAGACTTAGAAAAATGACCTTCAGTGTATTTACATGAAACTAATGTAACAAGCCTCAATCTGAATTTTTAATAAATAGCTTTTAATTGATATAAACCTAGAAACAAATTATTATTATAGTATCATAATATATTATATGAGTTATCAGCTCAATGAAGGATATTAATGAGTAATTGAAAAGGTCCTTATCACTTAAATCACATAATTTTCCAGTTCAGACAATCTGCTGTTATCTGCAATAGAGGTAAGACACCCCTTTGTTGCATACCTGATACTTAGCACTAAGTGGGTTTAATTAAATTAACAGCAACAAGCATATATTTATCCCATGCTTTGTACAACTTTTGAATACTAAATCATACTCATAGCTTTGTCAAATTAACCCCTAAATTAATTTTAACTGCAGTTAAAGATAACAAGGTTTAGTCATAGGTTTAAGTTTCACTTATATACTCATTAGTAAAATACTCCCTGCCTTGGATCACTAATCCTTTTCTTTTAAAATTAAAAGTTCTTCTAAATTATATTAACATCATAAATTTCCTGAAATAATTTTTAGTAGAATCATCTCTGGCCTGGCTGGTGTGGCTCAGCTGCTGAGTGTGGACTCAGGCACCAAGAGGTCATTGATTTTATTCCTAGTTAAGGCACAGGCCCTGGTTGCAGGCTACATCCCCAGTAAGGAGCATGCAGGAGGCAACCAAACAATGAAGTTCCTCTCTCATCCATGTTTCTATTTTTCTATCCCTCTTTCTCTAAAAATTACTAAAAATATATTGAAAAAATAAAGTTACCTCTGTATGTTGCTTGTTAGTTCAGTCTGTTCATTAAATTCCACCAACAAGTGAAATTATATGATACTTATCTTTGTCTGGCTTTTTTCTGTTAGAATAATGTTCTCCAGGCCCAGCCATGCTTTCACAAAGGGTAAAATTTTCTTCCTTTTTACTGCCAAGTAGTATTTCATTGTGTAAATGTACCATAACTCTTTCATCTACTCACCTGGTGGACACTTGTTCTACTTCCAGATCTTGGCTATTGTAATTGAAAGTAATGCTCCAATGAACATATGCGTGATAAAAAAATAAAATAAAATAAAATAAAAGGGGAAAAAAGAAAGAAAAATTTTAAAAATTTACCTCTGCTAGCTCTCATAAAATGTCCCCTTATTTTCCATCTGTATATTTTTTGGTGAGGTATCTGTTAAAATATTGAGTTTGCCCTGCAATGTGGTTCAATGGTTGAGAGTCAAGGTTTAATTCCTGATCAGGACATAAGCCTGGGTTGCAGTCTTGATCCCCAGTGTGGGGCTTGCAGGAGGCAGCTGATCAATAGCTCTCTCTGATCATTGATGTTTCCATCTTTCTTTCCCTCTTCATTCCTCTCTGAAATCAATAAAAATATATTTAAAACTATTAGGCTCACTTTTTAATTGGGTTGTGTGTTTTCTTATTGTTGAGTATTAAGCACTGTGTATATTTTAGATAATTTCTTTATAAAGAAATAATAATAGTTTTCAGTTTATATTGAATCTCATGTTGCTTATAATGGGATTACAATCACTATTTTATTAGTGTCTGGCCATAATAACTAGAATCTTACCACATTATCACATTCCTCAGAATAAAATAATTCCAATATAACAACATTGAATAGAATTTATTTATTTATTTATTTATTTATTTATTTGAAGATTCTTTCACATTTGTGACCATGGCTTTTTTTCTCTTTCTTTATTGATTAAGGTATTACAAATGTGTCCTTTTTTCCCCATTGCCCCCCCCTCCTGCTCATGCCCTCACCCCCCTGGTGTCCATGTCCATTGGTTAGGTTTATATACTTGCATACAAGTCCTTTGGTTTTTCTCTCCCCCTTACCCCCACCCTCCCTTACCTTCCCTCTGAGGTTTGAGCATCTGATTGATGCTTCTCTGTCTCTGGATCTGTTTTTGTTCATCAGTTTATGTTGTTCATTATAATCCACAAATGAGTGAGATCATGTGATTTTTATCTTTCTCTGACTGACTTATTTCGCTTAGCATAATGCTCTCCAGGACTATCCATGCTGTTGCAAATGGTAAGAGTTCCTTCCTTTTTACAACTGCATAGTATTCCATTGTGTAGACCTACCACTGGTTTTTAATCCACTCATCTGCTGATGGGCACTTAGGCTATTTCCAAATCTTAGCTATTGTAAATTGTGCTGCTATGAACATAGGGGTGCATATATCCTTTCTGATTGGTGTTTCTGATTTATTGGGATACAGTCCTAGAAGTGGGATCACTGGGTCAAATGGGAGTTCCATATTTAGTTTTTTGAGGAAACACCATTCTGTTCTCCACAGTGGCCGTACCAGTCTGCATTCCCACCAGCAGTGCACGAGTGTTCCTTTTTCTCCGCATCCTCACCAGCACTTGTCGTTTGTTGATTTGTTGTTGATAGTCATTCTGACAGGTGTGAGATGGTACCTCATTGATGTTTTGATTTGCATTTCTCAGATGATTAGTGACTTTTTGCATGTTTTCATATGTTTTTCAGCCTTCTGTATGTTCTCTTTCAAAGAGTATCTATAGGTCCATTGCCCATTTTGTGATTGTGTTGTTTGTCTTCTTTTTGTTAAGTTCTATGAGTTCCCTGTAAATGTTGGAGATTAAACCCTTATCAGCGATAACATTGGCAAATATATTCTCACATTTAGTGGGCTTTCTTGTTGTTTTGTTGATGGTTTCTTTTGATGTGCAGAAGCTTTTTATCTTCATGTAGTCCCATTTGTTTATTTTCTCTTTAGTTTCCATTGCCCTAGGAGCGGTATCGGTGAAGATATTTCTTTGGCATATATCTCAGATTTTGCTGCCTGTGGATTCCTCTAATATTTTTATGGTTTCCCATCTTACATTTAAGCCTTTATACATTTTGAGTTTATTTTTGTGTATGGTGTAAGTTGGTGGTCTAGTTTCATTTTTTTGCATGTATCTGTCCAATTTTCCCAACACCATTTATTGAAGAGACTGTCTTGACTCCATTGTATGTTCTTGCCTCCATTGTCAAATATTAACTGAACATAGTGGTTTGCCTCGATTTTGGGGTTCTCTATTCTATTCCATTGGTCTATATGTCTGTTCTTGTGCCAGTACCAGGCAGTTTTGGGAACAGAGGCTTTGTAATACAGCTTGATATCTGATATTGAGATCCCGCCTACTTTGTTTTTCTTTCTCAGGATTGCTGCAGCTATTCAGGGTCTTTTTTTGTTCCAGATGAATTCTTGGAGAGTTTTTCTAGGTCTGTGAAATATGCCATTGGTATTTTAATGGGGAGTGCATTGAATCTATAGATTGCTTTGGGTAGTGTGGACATTTTAATGATGTTGATTCTACCAATCCATGAACATGGTATGTTCTTCCATCTGTTTATGTGTTCCTAAAAAAAAGAAAGAAATTTAAAGAAGGAATAAAAAGTATATGTGAAGCATATAAAAGTGGAAACCATTTATATTTCTGAAATAAACAGCAAATCAGAGTAATGTGAATTTAGTGACAACTTAATTTGAAAGTTTAAATTTGCTCCTACTCTGAGGCCAGGTAGGTTTTCCTTGTTTCTCCTGAATCAACATCACTATTTCCAGATTATTTATACAGCATGAACCAGAGTCTGTCTTTAATTTTATCCCTGTTTTATTTTTGCTATACCACTATGTAGATTGACTCCTTAGTTTTCATTTTCTGACCTCTATGGCACATTCTTTGAGTCTTTGATGTATAAATGTACTTTTTTGTCTCATGTGCAAGTTTAATGTTCAAATTGTTGAGTCACCTAAATTCAATCTCATAGTTGTTGACCTATTCAGTTTTTTCACTCAATATTATGTCTATGACATTCATCTATGGACAAGAATTTAGCTGTATTCTGCTTTTGATAACATACGAAAATACCAAAATTTACTTTACCATTGTACCATTGTTGGACATTTGATTTCTTTCCAGTTCTTGGCTATTATTAGCAAAACTACTTTGAATAATTTTTGCATATGACTCATAGGTCATTTGTCCAAGAACAACTATAATTATACACATACACAGAGAGAATTGAGTTGTAGGAATATGTAACATTAAAGGCATTATATAATGCCAAGCTGTTTTTCCAAAATGATTGTAATATTTTACCCTTCAAGCATCAGGGTGTGAGAGAATGTATTAGTCCACATCTCTGCCAAAGTTTGTGACTAATGGACTTTAGTTCTTGCCAACTTAGAGTTGTGATATAATAGGTGATATCATTGAAATTTTGACTTTCATTTCTGGATAAATAATAACTAAGTATCTTTTTTTATAACAAAATACCTGCTAATGAGTTTTGTTCACTTTGTATTGGTTGTTTATATTTAACTTATTTATTTTTAGGGCTTATTTAAATATCTAAACACTAATCCTTTTTTAGTATATGTATTTCAAATTTATTTTTCCAGTTTGTTGAAATGCCTTTTCACTCTTTTAATATTATCTTTTGAAGAATAGATTTCCTTAATTTTAGGTGAGTAAAATATGTCAATCTATGTTTATTCATGATTACTGGTCCTTTTTTCTCTTAAAATAATTTTCTCTCAAAATTTGAAATTCTTCTTCTTTATTATATTATAAAAGGTTTATAGTTTTTCTTTTTACATATTATTTGTCTGGGATTTGTTTATTTATTAATTCATTTATTTTTTACTATGAGCATACCAGTAGTACACTTTATTAGCATAGGCATTTTGGCCCATTATACTTATGAAAGATGATCTCAACATCCCCCATACCATATGATATTCTATAGTGTGACTTTGCCAGTCTTTCAACAAAATGTGTGCTCAATGTTTCCTCACCTTGAATCAGGTGGACTTGTGGTGTTTGACCAATACAGTATGGCAGACATGATGCTTTCTGTCCTCAGAGGCTGGGATATCAAAAAGATGCAGCTTCTACCTTGTACTTTCAAGCACTTGGGTTGGAGTCTTGAGTTCCAGGCTGCCATGTGAAACTCTTACTACCTTAAGATTGTCAGGCTGTGAGGAAGCGACTTGGCGAGCCAAATGTAGACATTCAGATTGACAATTCTAGTCTTTGAGTCACCCAGCCCCCAAACAGGAGCAAACAATCCTTTACATGGATTCTCTATTTAGTCTCATTAATTCATTTATTTCTACTTCATTCATGTCACACATTTCTTAAAACTTATTTAACTGTATAAGAAGATTTTATTTTTCATTCTTATATATTTTTTAGGATCAGCTCTACAAATTTCCACAAAATGTGGATTTAGAATTTAAATGTGAATACTTTAAATATAGAAATAAATGTAGGGACACTTAGGACCTTTATAATATAGAGATTTTTTATCTATAAACACCACCCATATTATTATTATTTAGGTTTTCTTTAGTATTTCTTACTAGAGTTAAGAATTTTCTCCTTCAAGGGTTTACTTGCCACCCCCCTACCCCAGCTCTAGAGAATTATATTCTTTCTTCTTTCTCTCTTGCTTTTCCTTCCTCTCTTCCTCCATACTTTTCTTCTTTTTTTCCCCCTGGTATTTTTTAAATTTGTTTTTGTTAAGTCTTTACTTTTTAAAGCAGTTTTAGGGCCACAGCACAATTGAGGGGTGGGCCAGAGATTCCCCATGTACTCCCAGCCCCTACACATGTACAGTCTCCCTCGTGATCAATATCCACCATAAGAGTGGTACATTTGATGAAGCCAATGAGCTTATGTTGGCATATAATAACTACGTAAGTGCACAGTTTACATTAGGGCTACTAACAAACTAATCAAAGGCATTTATACTTCCGTTAAAGACTTTTTCATGTGTAGTTTTTCTTTCCGTCCCCCCTCACCTCCTTTAGGATTTCTATCTCTCTTTTTACATTGCCCACCTGTTCTTGCATTTTGTCTACTTTATTAAAACCCATAGCATATTACCCATTGTTTTAAATTCCTGCTTTTATAATTCCAAAATCCCTGCCATCTTCAATTTGTGTTTTGTTTTGTTTTTTTCCTTGTGGTGTGCCTTGTGGTTTCTTTCTTGAGAGCTACACATGATGTGCTGGGTAAAAATAAAATAACTGTTATAAATAGGCCTTTAGGAATGTGCTGGTGAGGTGTGGGGAGGGAGGAAGTGGGGGAGGGAAAGAATTCTATTATCCTGTGATCAGTTTTATATGTTAGTAAACCTATGCTTCTGAATTATGAACTTCAAAAGTTGTTAAGCTTTATGAAACAATTTCACTTGAAGGCAGATCTTGTTAAGAGGAGAAAAAAAATCCTCTAGCATATTTAAAAATGACTACTTTCTACCTCTTCCTGCCAGTATAAAAAAGTTTTGTCTCTGAACTTCACTATGAAAACTCCTATAGGTAAAATTCACAAATGTGTGTGTGTGTGGTGGGGGAGGGGGGGCTTTCTAGGACTGGGTACCCCTGGAATTTTTAAGTCTCAAGTCTATCTAGCCTCTGTATTAGCCTCCAGAATACAATTACAGCTTCAGTTTTTCTACCCACAGTACTGGTTCCCACAGAAGTTCCTGCTCCTGGGCTTCTGCTCTGGTAAGCTGTGATTCTCTTTATCTGCCTCTATAATTTCTGGGGCAGCAATTTTCCCAGTGACTTCAATTCCCTGATGAATTTCAAAGAGTTGCTGTTTTTCAGATTTGTTTTTTTTTTTAACAATTTCTTTAAAAATATTTTTATAGATTTCAGAGAGGAAGGGAGATGAGAGAGAGATAGAAAGAGAGAGAATCATTGATCAGCTGACTCCTTCACCCACACAACCGGGGATTGAGCTGACATCTGGGCATGTGCCCTGACTGGTAATAGAAAGTGACCTCCTGGTTCATGAATAGACGCTCAACCACTGAGCCACACCAGCCAGGCAGGATTGAAGAATGATGGACACCAGAGATATTGCTTGAATAAGAGCCACTAGGAGTGTCAAACAACCTGAACTGAACTAAGTCATAAACAAGAAATTAACTTGAATGTGATAAGCCAAAAAGAGATTTTGAGGTGAATTTATCATGGAAAAATAATCTGTTCTATTCTAATAACTAAACCATGACAATGCATAAAACAATCAAATGTTTAAAAAAATGGTAAGACAAACAAAATATGGAAAGCAGGAGAACAAACAAACAAATCTTACATTCACAATTATTTTATTAAGGAAATTGCACTCCATCCTCCATAATGGAAATGACATTCCAATCAATTTGAGGTCCTGGGTATAGAACCAAACTGAGGCACATGATTTATCATTGCTGATGGAATTTTAGACACTTGGGAAGTCAGTAGCATTGTTGAGGGATAAAGCTTGCATAGCTTCCATGACCTCTGTTCATATGCCCCTATGACCTCCATTCATACGCCCTTAGGATGGCTGGGGAAAGCTAACTGATATCCACAGAGTAAGCAATGTTGCTAATTTCAATGCCTCCTCTCAGTAAGAGCTTTGGGGGGATGCGCACTAGTGGAGTTAATATTCTCCTAATTAGGGCTGTATGCCTTCAGATGTGCCCGCATTTACGCTTAGGTGAGTCATTTAACACGTAATTTGTATTAAGTTTCTCAATAAACAAGGTCCCTTGGTGTGTTGTAGTCACATACTTAGCCTCCACCAGCGGCAAGTCAGGGGCTATTTCTTAAAAGGAGTATATTCACTTGCTGAAGAGAGGATGGCTCTGCTCCAAAACCACAGGCCCTCTGCTATGACTGTCCTTCTCCTGTTGGGGCTTGCCGCAGATCAATAGAGTGTCTCCGTCTTTCACAGACACTCGGCACATTTCCTATCCTGCCTCTTTCTGGCAGCCCTTTCTGACTCCTGATACCTGTTTGTTGTTCTTTCTGGGATTCACTGTTCATAAAGAGTAAAAACCCTTAGATTCTCACTCAATTCTTCACTTTGCTTACTGTCCTCCTCCAGGGGAAGCCTGGCTCTCCTGAGGACATTGCTTACCCTGCCGTGTTCTAAAATGGTCTTCTCCTTGCCCTGGCTGGTTTGGCTCAGTGGATAGAGCATCAGCCTGAGGACTGAAGGGTCATGGGCTCAATTCTGGTTAAGGGCACATGCCAGGGTTGCAGGCTCAATCTCTAGTAGAGGGCATGGGGGGCAGCTGATCAATGATTCTCTCTCATCATTGAGGTTTCTATCTCTCTCCCTCTCCCTTCCTCTCTGAAATCAATAAAAAAATAAAAAATAAAAATAAATAAATAAATGGTCTTCCACGCACTTGTACATATCCATGCACTTGTAAAGTGGTTTTCTCCCATGCTGGGGTGAAAGTATGGGAGTGAAAAAGGGAGGTGGTAAATATCATTTTTGCTTCTCTTGCCAGTTTTAGAAATTTCTGTATTGATTTCTGTATATCAGAAGCCCATCAGACTTTATTGTTGTAGTTATCTCCTAACCCCTAGAACATTGCCCCTCACTCTTTGCAATATTACCTTCTGGGTCACAGTCACTCTTGCCAAACACATTTCTGTTTTAATTCTTCACTGATTTTGTCCTCCACTCTACATTAAACACCAATTTCATCCCACTATGACTCCTATCTCTCCAGATCACTCACCTTAATGCCTCAACATTGATGCTCTTTGGCCACATCAATATATCTAATAATTTTATCCTATCACATTTTACTATCTCTCAAATATCTGATATTTTAACCTCTCTTATTAAGCCATGTTAAATTTTATGGATAATAATCATTCCTTTGACATGTCCTTGACCACTGGACATGTTTCTTGCTTTTCCTTATTCTCAGCAAAATTACAACTTTATAGAATATTCCTTGCCTGTTTTATAAGTGTATTTGTGCCACTTAATTTAGCTGGAGAAAAATATCCAAGCACAATGAGGGACTTTTACTTCAAATCCAATGTTATAAACCTCAAGGTGATTCTTTTTTTAAAATATATTTTTATTGATTTTTCACACAGAGGAAGAGAGAGGGATAGAGAGTTAGAAACATCGATGAGAGAGAAACATTGATCAGCTGCCTCTTGCATGCCTCCCACTAGGGATGTTCCCACAACCAAGGTAAATCCCTTGACTGGAATCGAACCTGGGACCCTTCAGTCCGCAGGCCGATGCTCTATCCACTGAGCCAAACCAGTTAAGGCATGGGTGATTCTTAATGATGAAAAACAATCTTTATTTTTTAATTTTTCTAAACATTAGTCTTCTTTTCTCAATCCCCCATATCCTACCTCCCTGGAAGAAAATGGATATATATTGTTATCTGAAACATTCGCTAAACAAAAAACAGGTGAATTATATGGTTTGCAAAACGCTGTAAATCTGTTTAGAAAAGGAGAGTAATGCCTGACAGATAGGGAACAAATGTGATGAGACCTATGGTTTCCCAGATTACTAACTGTAGAGTAGTTGTGGGTTCTGGCACAGGGAAAAAGTTAAGAAAATGGGTATGGGAGTCTGGGGAGATCAGGATAGCTACAGTTTGAAGGACAGAGTACTGTGCAGAGAGAGAACTCCAGAGGTCTACAGAGTATCCTCTTAAGTATTTAAAAGAGTATTAATTGGGTTATAAGTGCAAGGATACTACCCAGGGTTGGAAAAGAATCATTTGAAAGTATTAAAGGGTACATTGCCCTCCATTTTCATAGAAATTGTGTTGTTGCTATTGACCAGATTGGAAATTTCATAATTCACAGGGCATTGGATAGAGTATGAAGAGTTTTTATTAAATAATCCTATATAATAAAAGCATAATATGCTAAGTGTCTGGTTGTCCATTCAACCAATGAAAGCATAATATGCTAATGATATGCTAAGGCCACTAAACTGCTCACTATGATGTGCACTGACCACCAGGAGGCAGACGCTCCGACTGGTAGGTTAACTTGCTGCTGGGGTCCAGCCAATCGGGACTGAGCGAGAAGGGCCAGACATGCCCTGGAGCCCTCTCGCAGTCCCTTCCTGGCTGGCCAACCTCCTGTGTCCCTCCCTGGCCCCAATTGTGCACCAGTGGGGTCCCTCAGCTTGGCCTCACCCTCTCGCAATCTGGGACCCCTAGGGGGATGTTGGAGAGCTGGTTTCGGCCCGATCCTGCAGGCCAGACTGAAGCCCCACTGGTGCACAAATTTGTGCATTGGGCCTCTAGTAGAAAATAATTAACTCTAAAGGTTGCTCTTGTTTCTATACAACAAACCTTAAGGTAAGACCCAAAAGGATGAAAACTGTTTCTAGGTAACTTGACTGCATCATAGCACAAAGCTCAAGAAGTTAAAACCACAATGCTTGTGATTCAATAAAAAATTACTTGTCATGTAAAGAACCAGAAAAAGGAGAACTATTATGGGAAGAAAAAGCAATCAATTAAAATTGACTCAGAATTACACAGATATTAGAAATAACATACATAAGTGTATCAAAATAATAATTATTATTTGAAGTTCATATGTTCAAAAATTGAAACAGTGATATCTCAGACATAAGGAAGACTCAAATCAAACTAGTAAAGAGAAAATAAATATTATATGGTATGAAAACAATGCACTGAATGTGATTAGAGACAGATGATCTAATCTGCAATATATAATTGCAGATGAGAAGAATAGGGAATTTGAAGATATAGCCACATAATATATCTAAAATGAAAATACAAAGAAAAATAAAACAAATTAAAATGTAACGTTGGTCTGGGAGAGAACTTAAAGTAGATGAATGTATGTGTAATTTAAGTCTCTGATATATAGGAGAGAGAAGGAGTAACAAAAACATTAAAAAGTATGACTTGAAAATTTCCAAACTGATGAAGAATATACTAGTATACCCACAGAATCAACATGTTCAACAAACCCAAATATAAGAAAAAAGTTGAAAACTATACCAAGGCACATGATAATTAAATTGTTAAAAAACATTGGTTAAGACAAAATTGTAAATTCATTAGTCAGAGGAGAAAAGAACAAAATACAAGGATAATAACATATTTGTAATCAGAAAAAAATACATTTTAAAGAACTGAAATAAACAAATTGGCGCAGCCACTATGGAAAATAGTATGGAGGTTCATTAAAAATCTAAAAATAGACCTGCCATAAGACCCAGCAATCCAGCAATCCTACTTATGGACATTTATACAAAAAGGTCCAAAACACTAATTACAAAAGGGTATAAATATATATATATATATACATATATATATATATATATATATATATATATATATACCTTTTTATTGCAGCATTATTTACAGTAGCCAAGATATAAGGAAACATAAGTGTTCGTCAATAGATGGATGGATTTAAAAAAGCCATGGAACATGTATACAATGGAATGAAAGCCATAAAAAGGAATGAAATCTTAACATTTGTGATAATATAATGGACCTAGGGCAGTGATGGCGAACCTATGACACGTGTGTCAGAGGTGACACGTGAACTCATTTTTTTGGTTGATTTTTCTTTGTTAAATGGCATTTAAATATATAAAATAAATATCAAAAATATAAGTCTTTGTTTTTACTGTGGTTGCAAATATCAAAAAATTTCTATATGTGACACAGCACCAGAGTTAAGTTAGGGTTTTTCAAAATGCTGACACGCAGAGCTCAAAAGGTTTGCCATCACTGACCTAGGGTATTATGCTAAGTGAAATAAATCAAACAGGGAAAGGAAAATACCATATGATTTCACCTATATGTGGAATCTAAAAAGCAAAATAAACAAACATAATAGAAACAAACTCATAGACACAGAGAACAAACTGATGGTTGCCAGATGAGAGGGGCCTGGGAGGGCTAGGTGAGAAAGGTGAGGAGATTAATAAGTACAAATTGGCAGTTACAAAATAATCAGGGGATGTAAAGTGCAGCATAGGTGATATAGTCAATGATCTATATATATAAAAGGCTAAGTGACCGACTGTATGTCCATCCGACCATCCGACTGACTGACCAGCCAGTACATATGATGTGCACTGGCAATTTAAAAATAAACGTTGACTCACCCATGCACAATACATATAAAGCTCTCACTGGTGCCAATCGCCTGCATGTTCTAATTTCATAATACTACTAGTAGCCCAGTGCACAAAATTTGTGCACTCGGAGGGGGGGTCCCTCAGTTACTAAACATTTATCCGCACAACACTGACTGACCACATTAGTGGCAGTGGTGGTGGTCTTGTCAGAATGTGTTATATTATGCAGATGAAAGTCTATTTAAACAGATTTGATGTAGATATTTTCAAAGATGGAAGAATTGTCCCTGTCAACTATTTTAGTTGATTCATATCTTCAGTAATTGTCATCATTGCAAAGTTTTCAGTCCCCATATGGATTGCTGGATATAATAGGTCATGCGCTGTCCCTGTCCTTTGTAGCCTTTGTTACCTTAAGGAGGACTCTAGTTTTCCATTTATATGTTTAAGTACCAACCTTACTGGCTTAAAAATGTAAGCTTTTAACACTGCTCTCTCCATTCTGTATCCTTTCGAAGAAAAGTGCAGTTGGGTTGCAGCACAGGAGAGGAATTCAGAAGGGGAATATTGAAATAATGACTGCAGTCGGAGAAGAGGGAACCTGTTTCCCTGGCCACAGGCACTGGCGCCGTGGACCACAGGGCTGTCAGCTTCTCCGGGTGGCTGCAGCCTCGGACCTTGGGAGGGTAGCTTGTCTATCTCCTGGGCTGCAGCCAGCCACAGGTGCTGGCGCCTGGACCAAAGGTGGGCGGCTTCTTCTTCTGGGGGCTTCTTCTTCTTCTGTGCTTCCAGGGAGGGTAGTCAGTTATGTGTCATGCAAACATAGGTGTCACCCATCTCAGAAGCTGGGTGCTGGTCAGGGAAGTGCCAGCCGGGGATGCTGGGTGCGGCCACTTCCCTGCTGCCGCACCCGGGCTTCTGTGGTCACCGATTGATCACCTCAGAAGCCGAGTGCGGGGGCAGGGAAGCGGCCGCCTAAGCCCAACTTGTGCCTTCTTGCAGTCGGGAGCCCCTTCCCCTGGCTGCTGGCACCAGTTTTCCTCAGGCGGCAGGAACCCAGGCCTTTGCTCTTCCCGGTAGGGGCCCTCAAGGCGGGCTGTGTTCTCCACTCCTGCCACCAGGCTCGGCTCCCGGGGGCGGAGCCAGCGCACTGGCTTCGCTCTCCACGCTCCCCATGGCGGCCTCCGCTCGCTGCTCCTGCCCCAGGCCAGCGGTCACTCTCGGCAGTGCGGAGGGCTTCGCTCTCTGCTCTCTCCACCGGGCTCGGCTCCTGGGCGGCGGCATGGAGGGCTGCTCCTACCCGGGGCCAATGGGCTTTGCTCCATTGCTTGGCGCTGACATATGCAAATTAGCCGCCATCTTGGCTGGTGATTAATTTGCATATCTCACTGATTAGCCAATGGGAAGGGTAGCGAAGTTACGGTTAATTACCATGTTTCTCTATTATTAGATAGGATATTATATATACTATTTTGACATGTAATTTTTTGTAGTAATGTAATTATCACATGAATCTTTCTTCTAATGAATTTTCTTTCAATGTGCACGAATCTGTGCACTAGGCCACTAGTATTGTAATAACTATGTATGGTGTCAGATGGGTACTAGACTTATCAGGGTGATAACTTTGTAAGTTACATAAATGTCTAACCATTATGCTGTACACCTGAAACTAGTATAATAGTCAATGTAAACTGGCATTGAAAAAAATTAAAAAGTAAAAAATAAAAATAAAAAGCCTAAGTTTACTAAGTGTTTATGATGATGTAGAGAATCTCAAACACTCATATATTTCTGAAATTAACATGATGGCTCTTTAAATAGTTAAACATACATTAACACATGATCTAGGGTTTCCTTTCCTAGTTATTTATTCAATAAAAGAGAAATCTATTTGCCAAAAAAATTTATTAATGGCATTATTTGTAACAGCCCCTACTTGAAAAATACAAAATTCTAGCAACAGATAAATGAAGAAATTGTAAGATTCGGTGCAATAGAAAGGTAATGATCTATGAATGCATACCACAATATAGTTGGATCTCAAAAGAAGTATGCTGAGTGAAATAATCCCCAGAATATAGAGTGCCTGCTATACAATTTCATTTATATAAATAGAAAATTCAACTAGGCACAAGGAGATATTGAGATATTTAGAAGTGTTGAAAGTGTTCACTACCTTAATATTTGTTATGGTTTCATGGGTATATATGTCAAAACTTATCTAACTGTACACTTTAAGTGAATGGATTTTATTTGATGTCAGCTATTCCTCAGGAAAGCTATTAAAATAAAATTTTCACTTTGGCGGGTGAAATACTTTCTTCTATTTTAATCATGTTCCCCCATTGGACAGGAGTAACAGTGAGTCACATAAGCTTCTGCTTTGAAAATTGGATGAAACAGAGACAGAGCATTAGAGAGAGACAGGTAGAATAAAGGATATTAATTTTTCATATTAATGATAATTATAATACATTATAGTGAAGAAAGCATTTACAGATTTAGCATTAAATCTTCCGCAAGTATATTGGCATCTTTATAAACAGAAATTATGTGTGCACAGAATAGAAAGGCTAAAATTTCAACACTATTGTCTAAAACCAAACATGGCTTCAGATAGCTAACCTTATTACGAAGTTAATTCATATTTCCATACCAATCTAAATGCATTAGAACATTTAAAAATGTAATCATGTAGACTTTTTTACCACTTTTGTCTTTATTTGCTTACACACACATAAATACAACATACTTATACATTTGTTTACACAAAAGAAAACTGTATAACTGTATACAGAACTAAATATATAACTATATATAGTTTTTAATATAAATATTTTATGTAAAAATAAAGCAATTGCTTGGGTAAACTAGAAAAGTGACCTAAAATAAACCAGTTTCAACCTAAATATTGAGCTTATAAAGTGCCATAACACTCAAAGCAAAGTCTAAAATATTCTTGGATGCTTTATAATTTTAGAACACTATCTGATTATTTAGAAAATCCATATTAGTAGCATGATATAGTGCATTTATTTGAGTGGAAATTTTATATTAAATGGCTAATTGTCTTTATTCACATAGTTGAGTCAACATTTTCAGTTTTTATTTAGTTTCCATTTACTTCTTTATTTTATAAACTTAACAAGTGACATAGTGTAATAACATTATTCTAAACAAACTCCACTAAATATCAGGCCTTTTCCACTATAGATGATTTAGAGATTAATATTGTTGATGGAGATCTCAAGGCTTAATGAGGAGCAATGTTTGCTCTGATTTCCAAGCTCCCTTCTGGCCCCTCCAGAAGATGTCATAATTCTGTGGTCATTAATGACACACTTTAGGGACCCATGTGTCTGTTAAATAAATATATTTCAGGAACCGTCTTTGTCACAACTGTCTTTTTTTCCCCCCAAGAAGTTTACATTATAGTACAGAGGACACAAAGGAAACCAACAATTACACTACTCAAGTAAACATAGGGAGGTATGGGAATACAGAATTGAGAGTATCAGATGTAATTGGAATTATGTTAATGTATTTGTAGAACTTTTTCCCATTGGGAATGATGCTTAAGCCAATTTTCAAAGTACAAATAAGAACGACTCAGATGTAAAAGGAGAAAGTAAGGCATCTCAAGCAAAGGAAACAGCATGTGAAAATGTACTGAGGTGAGAAATAGCATGTTAATTGTCGATTTTCAGCCATTATTACACCATGGTTGTTTAAAAACCGCTAGGGAAATCGATGAGTTCCCAGAGAGTAAATTCGAACACCTGAACAGAATAACACTGCAGCAACTGGGAAAGCAGAGATTGGCTGGGAAATCACCTGGGCACATGCTGTGTGCAATGCTGTCCCATGTTCTCTTGGCCATCTGGCAGCACTTCTGAGTTCTAATGCCAGAGCAAGACAAACATTTGCCAGAAAGTATAAACTATGGCATTAAAAAGCTAATGTATATCACTTTTAGAAGCAACAGACAGATTCAAATGAATGGGCCAGGCTTACCACTTTGCAGAATGAACTATTAATGCAGACTCATTCATTTATACCTTTTTTCCCCTCACCATTGAAGATAATTTTTAAAATTCAATTATGTGTATACTATACATTTAGTGCATATCAAGCTTTCTTCTCATCTACAAGTCATCTTATTTCTTTAAGGAGACAGTTAATGGGCATGTGCTCATCTCCTCTATGTCAATTTTATATTTCAAATTTCAGAAATTTGAAATTATTCTTTCTAAGATTTTGGGAAGAGGGACAAGAGGAATTATCATTAAGTATTTTCTACAAGTGATTATATATTTATAAGCCACACAAGTGCAAGGGATTTATAACAAAAAAGTCTCTGATTCTTTCCTCTCTGTGTCCACAACCTTGCAATGTGAGGTGAGCCCTTATATATGCTCATCAAGAAACAGGTTCTATTTCCCCATTCTTAGATTGTGGAGTGGCTACATGCTTTTCTTTGACATCAGCAATAAAGCCCTAACTGGTTTGGTTCAGTGGATAGAGGTGCAGACTGAAGGGTCCAGGGTTTGATTCCAGCCAAGGACACATTCCCAGGTTGCAGGCTTGATCCCCAGTGAAGGGCTTGCAGGAGGCAGCCGATCAATGATGCTCTCTCATCATTAATGTTTCTATCTCTCTTTCCCTTTCCCTTCCTTTCTGAAATCATTAAAAATATATTTTAAAAAGAGATAAAAAAGAACATAGATAATTATCATATATTTATTGCATGTTAGTTCTGAACATAGCAGTTTGTATGGTAACTCTCAAGTTTACTATGAGAACTAAGTGAGGGAAAGGTGTTTGAGGACGAGATAAGTAAGTGCAACATGGCCAACGCATCCAACCTGAAGCCAGTGGACATCAGCCAATAAGACTGATTTTATAATTGAGGGACATTTTATGTTCAGTGAAATATTCAGATCATAAATATAGTAAGATATAAACCAAGGTATAGAATATTACATATAAATATAAGTATGTTCAATAGATAGAAAATGTTAATAGAATAATGTAGACCATTCTATATAATAAAGAGGTAATATGCAAATTGACCCTCAATCTGTCACACCATCACAAGATGGATGCACCCACAGCGGAGGCAAGGTTGCTGTAACAAGTGATCAGCAGGGACCTGAGGCTGCGTGGTGCCGGGCCGGGGCGGGGGACCTGAAGCTGCACCCCTTGCCTGGTGGGGCTTGATGGGGGACATCAGGCTGCATCCCCCCGCCCCAGGCACCAGTCCAGGGGACCTGAGGCCAAGCCCCCGGCCCAGCAGGGCTTGCCAGAGGACCTCAGGTTGTGCCCCCTGCCCTGCACTGGGCCGGGGGACCTAAGGCTGTGCCCCCCACCCAGGGGGCTTGATGGGGGACCTGAGGCTGTGTCCCCCACCTGGTGGGACTTGATGGGGGCCCTGAGGCTGCACCCCCCACCCAACCAGGCTTGACAGGGGACCTGATGCTGTGCCCCCTGACTGGCAGGGCTTGACGGGGTTGGGGCCGGCTGGGTATAGATCTTGCCCAATGGGGGTGGGGCTGGCTGTGTCTGGGTCTCGCATGATTTTGAGGTGCACGCAGGTGGGCGGGGACTTGACTCTGGGTCCCGTGGAGGAAGATTTTCATATACATTTTATTAATTTTCTTTCATCTCTGACACTTCTATTATAGAGAAAGGGCAAATAGCAATATTAAAATATTTCCTCTAATTAATTCCCTTTTATTTTTTTTTATTTTTTTTTTAAAATATATTTTATTGATTTTTTACAGAGAGGAAGGGAGAGAGATAGAGAGTTAGAAACATCAATGAGAGAGAAACATCGATCAGCTTTAGCCTATTCACAAGGTTGTTCAATTATCATAGTGTAAATTCTGATCATTTATTATCCCCTAAATGAACCCCAGTTCCCCGACGCTCTATCCACTGAGCCAAACCGGTTTCGGCGTAATTAATTCCCTTTTAATGTGCACAAATTTCGTGCACCAGGCTGCTAGTATTATTTATAATAGCTTTATTGAGATATAATTAGCACAGATAATGTTCATGCACTTAAAATGAACAATTAGATATTTTTAGCCTATTCACAAGGTTGTTCAATTATCATAGTGTAAATTCTGATCATTTATTATCCCCTAAATGAACCCCAGTTCCCATTAGACTGTATTTTTCCCTTATTATAATGCTTTGAAATCCATGAATGTAGTTGTTTATATTAGTAGTTTATTTTTTGTTGTTAGTAGTATTCTAATATATGGATATAATATTAATTGCTTATACATTATTCTGTTAATAAATAATTTGACTCTTCTACTTTGATGCCATAATAAACCTTCATATACAAGTTTATTTTTGTGTGGATAAAGATAAGTTTTTATTTCTTTTTAGCAAGTATTTAGTCAAGGAATTTCTGGGTTTTAAGGTAGATATATATTTAACTTTATAAGAAAGAATCAAACAGTTTTTCAAAATGGTTGTACTACTTTATACTTCTACTACCATTTTATGAGAGTTCCAATTGTTCTTCCTCCTTCAAAATACTGGTATATTCAGGCACTTAAAATTTAACCATTCTAGTTTTTTAAAAGGTATATGAAGAAATGTGATGAGAACACTCCACTGGAAATAAAAGTATGACATTTGGACAAAATATAAGAAAGTAGAACTATTTTAAGTCACTGGAAAGATACAAGAGCAGATAGAATCTTAGGGATAATTAACCTCTGAAAAAAATGGAAAAGGAAGGGTAGAACTTATAGCTGGTAGTGTCTTGCCTGACACACCAGTTGCAAATCCCAATACCACAGCTACAGCAGCTTTACCCACAGCCTTACTAGCACATGCTCACTGTGGCAGAGAAGAGAGTGCAGAAATGTTAAGGATAGCTGGGTAAAAGTGACCAAATATATGGTGATGGAAGATGATTTGACATTGTTTGGTGGGCATACAATGCAATATATAGATCACATATCACAAAAATGTACACATGAATCCTATATAATCTTATTAACCATTGTCAACCCAATAAATTTCATTAAAAATAATAGCATGGAATTGAGACAAAAAGCCCTAGATGTAAGAGTACAATAGAACAAGTAAAAGAAGGATACTAAAAATTTGTATATACACCTCTGAAATGCTTCACTGATATCTAACACATAAATGCCTCAGGATTATACTTAAACACACACACACACACACACACACACACACACACACACACAACAGACAGACAGAAACCAGAGAGCAAGAGCAGTCTTACCCATAAGCGAAAGCACTGCACTGCATAAGCTTCACCAGTTTGCTCTTTTGTTGACAGTATTTGTGAACCTACGAGCAGCTTCAGCAGCAAAAAGCTGAAGCGTAATTGCTATGAGTTCTCAGAGGACAGAGCACACAGATGGCAGAGAAGCTGGAAGTTTAGATGAGAAACCCCAGCAGTAAGACAATCACAGATGGGCGAGGCCCAAATTTGAATATAACTTTGCCCAAATTATCTGTGTAGACAGAGAGAAGGCCTTTGGGAGCCAGGCTAAAACAAGCAGCAGACTTGCTGTCTGAAAGACAACTGAGAAGAGATATCACGTTACAGGTGAAATAGCGTTTTCATTTGGAGTGCAGGCAAGTTAATTGTCTACTAGAACAAAAACCCAACGATTTTTTTTTAAAAAAATACAAGAGATTTCAAAGTTAGTACAAAGTATTGTCAACAATGTCCAGCTTTTAGCCAAGAATTACCAAAGAAGCAAAGAAAATATGACCCATATGGGGTGGGAGAAGCAGTTTCTAGAAACAGATTCTGAGATGTTGCTATTGTGAATTTAATTGAGACTTCAAATCAACAATTATAAAATAATATTTAAAAATTACATACACATGTTATAAATATGTGAAAATAATTAAAGTATGATTTCAATGAGGGAAAAGAAAAATGGAAACCAAAAAAAGGGAAGTTGTAAAGATGAAAAGTACAGTAAGTGAAATGAATATTCACTAGATGGACACAGTTTAAAAATGAACAAAAAGAGCCCGGCCAGTGTTGCTCAATGGTTGAGCATCAACCAAGGAACCAAGAGATCATGGTTCAATTCCGGGTCAGGGCACATACCTGGGTGGTAGTCTCAATCTCTAGAGCGGGGAGGGGGGTGCATGCAGGAGGCAGCTGATCAAAGATGTTTCTCTCTCATTGATGTTTCTATCTCTCTATCCCTCTCCCTTCCTCTCTTTCTAAAAAATCAATAAAAACATATTTATAAAAAAATGACAGAAGAACAGTTGAAAGAAATGTATCACTGGAGTCAATGGAGGCCACAAAATGTTTAAATGGCTTATGTGAAGGGCTTACATTTTAAAAATATTGTCAATGGTCCATTGTTACAGAGATCATTTATTTTAAATATGTATTTTTTTATTGATTTCAAAGAGAAAGGGAGAGGGGAGAGAGAGATAGAAACATCAATGATGAGAGAGAATCATTGATCTGCTGCCTCCTGCTTGCCCCCTACTGGGGATGGAGCCTGTGCCCTTTACCTGAATCGAACCTGAGACCCTTCATTCCACAGGCTCTATCCACTGACCAGCTAGGGCTACAGAAATCATTTTGACCTACTTCATTACTCCCCATCAAGACCAGTGACTTCACAGTCACCAGAAGTCCTTTAATTTAAAATAATAAAACAAAACATTTCTTCCAGGGGAAAAATGCACACCCATCATTTGATAAATGTCCTTAATATGAGAGGAAAAATTCTAAAAGTAAACAATACATTTCTATTAGCACAGCTCTCCTATTGAAATCTAATGATTAAAAAAAATTAATGTTTTTGTTATATCAACATATCAACACATTTTGATGGATCTAGAAGTAAAATAAGTTTATTTTTGGCATTATATTAAATCTTACCTGTAAAAATTGGTTGAGCACACCATTTCTGGGTTTGGGTTGTAATTACTGTAGTGCTAATTAGATTACATATAGAAAAAAATTATGCAAAACTGTCCATTTCTGCCTCCCCATGCCTTGAATGTAGTTTTGCATTATTCACGGAAAACAAGTAATCCCCTTGAATTATTCTTCTATTTATTAGATAAAGTCTTAAGGGGTGAATTAAACAGCATTTTCATCTGCCATGACTCTTAGCCTAAGTTGAAATAATCTAATCTTTCAGAGTATTTTGCTCCTTCTTTTTTTTTTTATAACATACACTTTAAGTGACACTTTCCATTAAAATTTTTATCTCTTTAGTGTGCATTTATATTTTTAAAATGACAACTGACAAGTAGTCTATACACATTAATTTTATCCCCCCCTTCTTTCTTCTTATGGAATGATAGAATTCTAAAGAATTAAATAAAAATAATAACCAGTTTTTGACATGAGTTGAAATAATGGGACCTTAAAGTTTTAAGAACATTAAATGGATTAAAGAGAAACTATCTGGTTTAAAGTCATAACACAAGAAATACAATAAATTGCTGTTATATTTGAAAAATTTATTCATAAGTAGAAATTACATAACATTTTGGTTAGAAAAGTTATATAGTTTAATCTACTTTGGAAATAATAAAATTATGCCCAAATGACAGTCATGACTTACTGTCGTGGTTTCCTAATTCCAAGAGAAATGTTACGCACACACACACACACACACACACACACACACACACGTGTGTGTGTATGTGTAAAACTAAAGTGTAAATTTAAAAGGAAGAGTCATAATTGTGACAGTAGGGTGATAAATGTCATAGTATAGGATCATTTAAATAATTAATTCATATATGAGACTATGTTTTAAATGACAAATGTTAACTTTTTTGGTAAAGGTACATATTCCTAGGTCTATTGAAAGAAATTTAAGAAGGGTCTTATGATTTATCTAGACCTCTCAGGTAATAGCACTCTTCTGATTTCTTAATATTACAAACTCTGCCTCAATTTTAGAATTAAAAGGGTCAAGTCCAAAGTTAGTTGATGTTCAAGGGTAAAATGTATTCTGCCTTTCCCTCATGCTGATTGTCTTCTCCTCTTTTTACCAATTTATTCTTACGTAGAAATTACATAACATTTAATTTATGTAATTAAGTACGCCAGATGAACGTGGAGGGTTCTGCTTGGTAGGTAGGTAGAGGTACTGAAATGAAACTCTTCTGCTCTGACTTTGTAGCTTCAGGCTTACTAAGTCTCAAACAGTGAAAAACCATGAGGTTTTAGAAGTGCTTATGAGTTGCCAGCTGTCAGCCTTTAGTTATGATTCGTGTAAATGGCTAATTTACTTTTGCTCCAGCTCAAGAAGTGTTTCAGAATCCCTCCTTGGCTCCTGTTTTTTTCTACCTCATCTAAGCATTGCTTGTATGAATCTCTTTGTCTTCTGGTGGTCACTTTCTTGGGCAGTATGCTTAGCATCTTCAGGACTCCTTTTTTCTCCTTAGCTCACTTCCAGTTCAGAGATAATTCATGAATACCCCTTGTCCTGATTACCCTTAAAAGCACCATCCTCTCGCCTGGCCAGCGTGGCTCAGTGGTGGAGCATCAACCTATGAACCAGGAGGTAACAGTTTGATTCCTGTCAGGGCACATACCCAGGTTGCCAGCTCCATCCCCAATAGGGGGCATGCAGGAGGCAGCCGATCAATGATACTCTCATTATTGATGTTTCTATCTCTCTCTCTCTTCCTCTCTGAAATCAATAAAAATATATATATTTAAAAAAGAAGAAAGTGCCATCCTCTCATGGCACAACCACTTCTGCCACTTTTGTAAATTTGGGGGAAAGGCAGGCAATCACCCATCTATTCTTTCAATTCGGAGACATTCCCATCTCTCTGAGAGATCCCATAAAAAATCTTACTATTCTTGAGGAAGGAGATAGAATTTGTTCATCTTTTACCCCCTGGGGACTCTGAAGGGAAGAGAAGTTGGGGTCATGGCCTTCTTAGAGCCCTCCAAGTCTCTTTGAAGAAAAGTCTACATATATCCTCTTCTCCTTTCTCTCTACTCTGATGTCTTTATAAATTTGTGACTTGGATAAAGAGTCCAAAAGACCTGGAACCAATTTCTGAAAATGTTCTCTATAAAATGTGACATTACTAATCTATATTTAGAATTTCATAGGCATTTAATATTTATGTCCTGATTGAAATAAAAAATTGAATATCATTTAGTAGTATTAGAATGCTGAAGTGATCATCTTTCAATGCATTGACTTACAATTTTAATTTTTTTATCTATCCAGATTACTGAAATGGAATTTATAGGCTAATGATTTTAAAGATTCTAAGGCTCTCAATAAATATTGTAGAATTACTTTTCACCAACTTTCATTTCACCAACTTTCACAGGAAATATGCTAAGTGACCCTCACACCATCGCAAAGATGGCAGCACCCACAGCCAATAAGGAGGGAATATGCTAATTGACCGACCCGCCCTCAAAGATGGCTGCACCCACAGCCAATAAGGAGGGAATATGCTAATTGACTGCCACGCCCTCAAATAAGATGGGACCCACAGCCAATAGGGAGGGAATATGCTAATTGACTGCCATACCCTCAAAGATGGCGGCGCCCACAGCCACAAGATGGCTGGCAGGGGAGGGCAGTTGTGGACGATCAGGCCAGTAGGAGAGGGCAGTTAGGGGCAACCAGGCCAGCAGGGAAGGGCAGTTGGGGGCGACTAGGCCATCAGGGGACGGCAGTTGGTGGCGATCGAGCTGGCAGGGGAGCAGTTAGGCGTCGATCAGGCTGGCAGGGGAGTAGTTAGGGGGTGATCAGACTGGCAGGCAGAAGCGGTTAGGGGCAATCAGGCAGGCAGGTGAGCGGTTGGGAGCCAGCAGTCCCAGATTGTGAGAGGGATGTCCGACTGCCAGTTTAGGCCCAGGGATCGGGCCTAAACCGGCAGTCAGACATCCCCTGAGGGGTCTCAGATTGGAGAGGGTGCAGTCTGGGCTGAGGGACAACCCCCGCCCCCCCGCAGTGCACGAATTTCATGTACCGGGCCTCTAATAGGTTATAAATGAATGCAGTGTTTATTTTTCTCTCTTTTAATCATGCTATTTTTGTTACTTTGAGTTTTGTTCTAGAAAGTATTTTCTTCTTTTCCTTTCTTTATTTTTTTTAAAATCAGGCTATTAGCTGTGACTTTATGTTGTGTCTTAATAAAACTCCTTTATTTTTTGCAAGACATTTTCTCATCTAGAAAATTAAACTTACAATTTAAACCATATGAAAAAGATGTAAACACCTGATATGTTCTTGTCCCAAATATATAAATTTTGATGCATTGATTTATGGTCCAGTTTTTTTTTGTTACTCAGAGGCTTTTGAAAAATTACATTCTCAGTCTTATCTTTTTTTGGTCTAATATGTAGTGGTAAAAGTTATAATTACATTTTATAAGCATCATAACATTACCTTGCTTCATGTGGATTCATGTAATTTCATTTATTTATTTATAGAGGTTTTTAATATGCAGGTGTTACATGCAAATGACATAAAATAAATTATTTGAAAACAAGTAGTCTACATTATTAAATACTTCATATTATATTACTCATGTTCTAATGGGAATATCCCTTATGAACTTTAAAAATCCTGTAATGTATTTCTTTCTTTGGATTATAGCTTTGAGTCTACCCGAAGTTAGATAGGCTTTTTCACTGTATCAGTAGCTAAAATCTCAGGGGGGATTACATGTGTATGAATTGTTATAAAGAATTTGTAATTTCTTAAAGGAGAGTAGAAAGAGGGAGGAAAAGAGGATAGATAATTGGCAGAGTAAGCTTGAACTTTCAGCTTGCTTTTTTAATTATCTCTGTATAATTATAGAAATGATTCTTCGAATTCCAAAATGCATAGTTAAAATGGGAGTGATTTTCCCAGTAATTCTAACTGCATGGAGGCCAAACTATATATCGATATTTCAATCAATGTTTAGTCTTTACATTCTAATCAGCAGTTGCAATGGAAAAATAAAATCTTCCATAATAATTTCTTACAAGATAATATGGGGAAAAAAACCACACAATATTTTTGGAGACCAGATTCTTTGGTATCATAAAAGAATATATGACAAAATAGAAAACTGTTTAGAGTAATCTGAATGATATGATTGGTAGACTGTATATAGGTTCTCATCTTCAAAGGGCTAGAAATATCTATATATATAAAAGCCTAAGCAACCGAATGACTGAACGACTGGTCGACCAGTCGCTATGATGTGCACTGACCATCAGGGGCAGATGCTCAATGCACAGGATTGGGCTCCCTCCTGTCTGGATTGAGCCTGCGGGGATTGGGCCTTCGGGGATCGGCTCTATAGGGATCGGGCTCCCTCCTGTCTGGATTGTGCCTGCGGGGATCAGGCCCAAACAGGCTATCCAACATCCCCCAATGGGTCCCGGATTGAAAGAGGGAACAGGCCAGGCCAAGGGACCCCATCAGTGCACGAATCTGTGCACCGGGCCTCTAGTCAAATATAAAAGTATAAACTTCTGTTACCATTTTATTCATTGTAAATATATGAGCCCAGCCAGCTACAAAACTAATTTCTATTAATTTTTTAAAAAATTAAGTTATTTTTTTCAAGAATTTTAAAATGCTCTTGGAGATTACCTTCATTTGAATCACAGATCTGCTCAACCATTGAATCACACTTCTGAATTACATGACTAATTCATTGATTGTTATATTCCAGATAGCAAGGTAAGGTAAATACACATTTGGGGAGAAGATATGACTTCCCTTCAGATATTAATTCTGTTGAGAAAATAATGTAAGAATTTATCATCCATTGATGAACTTAGAGGCAATTAACAACAGTTAAAAGTGTGAATCAACTTAGTGTGCTAATTGGTTTTACTGATTTTCAGTGTGTCTACCTAATGAAGAAACATAAAGAACTAATGATTGTTTTTCCTTATATCCCAGGTTCTGAATGCAGATGAAGGAGTCACTCATCCAAGGATTCTATGGCTGAACTGCACTGTTGTGTACTCAACAGAAATCCAACCCAGAGACTCACTGCTGCTCTTGAGGAGATGAGCAAATAAAAAACTGAAACAAAGATCATTTTTGTATGAGCTCATCCTCTGTGGAATAGAGAAGGTTTAGTAGCCAATTGGTTACCCATTCTCCTGACTTTTTTGGGAGATGCCTTGGCAAAGAGAGGTAGATGAGCCAATAAAATCTCCTTGCAAACATGCTGAGAGATCTCCTGCAAAGACACTGAAGGTATGTTTTGATGGTAGTTATCTTTATACACAGAATGCGTTAGCAGAAGGAACCTAATCTATTGAAAATTGCTTGTGATGAAGAAATCAGAAATTTATCAATTTATGGGACATGACTCCATAAGAAATATCACATATCCTGTAACTAGTGGAGTATAAAAAATAGGTTTTGTGACCACATAGTTCCTTTATTTGCAAGTGATGTTTGCATACATTCTCAAGGAATTTTTTTGTTAATGTTGACCAGAGTCTGTCCTATTGTGGCAAGAAAGAACCTAGAAAGCTGCAGGTTAAATGGTCTCAGTGTCTCCCTCATACTTTTATGTTGCTCAGCTATGCATGCACTTGAAATTATTAAAAAACTTAATACTAAATAAGATCTCTGATTTGTGTCTGATTTGGCAAGCCAGTCATTTGTGTTAGCTCACCTTGTTGCTAAGAGAGTTATACTTCAGAGCCTTGAATCATAATGACTAAGACAAAAGAGATGAAAACTATGATGAGAATCTGATGTTATCTCAATCATGTTGATGTAAATCTGCACAATTTGTATAGCTGCTAACATAATTAAACTTTTGGTTTAATTATTGGCCCCTGAAAATAAATTTTATAATGGCATGATTCAGGATAGTTTCTTTGATCTTCTGTTTAAATCTTTTAGCAAAATATGCCCTGGAAGGTCACTTGGATCTAAGAAGCCAAACCTGCAAGCAGAAGATGAGGCAAGCAGTAATGCATAACAAATTATATAGCAATTTTAGTTAATGGAAAAGTCACTGAGTCATTATAAATGAAGTGGCTGTTATACTATAATAGCCAAGATTCTAAGTTGATATTTATTATGTGATATTACAATAAGGATGATGCTCACATTACACTCTGTAATATTCAGACCACAATGGAATATCATATTGAGTTCTAGGTATATCTCTTTGGAGAACAATAGAGATATCCATTAGCCTGGGACAGTCCTGCTTTACATACATTTAATGGAATAATTATTAGTAGTGTCCCTTATAATTCGCAAAAGTGTTCTACTTTGGATGATGACCTCAGATAGACATTGTGGATAAAGCAATTTGCATTGAGAAGGATTAGATATAACTAACTGGAAATTGTACGTATTACAACAGACTCGGTACTGTTTTATTTGAATATTTAAAACATTTTAATAAATCATTTTGTAGCAACTATAGCTGGCCACAATTGGAAATGTTTCCTTAGATTTTGAATTTTTCCTATTGCAAGTTACGTGACTTCCATGATTGCTAAAAGTTAAATGACTACTAATTGTTACTGGTGGAAGTAGGATATCCCTTTCCCCTCTGAGTGCTAGGGGTCAGGTCCTTATGCTATCTTGAAAAAATAATTTTCAGAGACTCGCCCAGGAGGATAAGTGATTTTTATTTGTGTGGCATTACATTCTTGGGTTTCTAAAGTCCCATTTAATTTAATCCAGTTCTGGAAGAAGTGCAGCTGGGGATTCAGTCGAGCTAACAGCCAAGCCAGTGTCCAGAGTTTCCATTCCATGTTGGAACTGGCTCCAGTTCAGCAGTAGGCTCGTTGCAGTCTATTAGCCCACTGTGTGTGGGGTCCACATGGCCGTGGGCCATGTGGGCAAATGCAGGACCATGAAAGTCCCACAGGCCAAAAGTCAACCAAGAGGAACCAAGAAGGCTCAAACCAGCAGAGCAAGCTTCTTTGTTTAGGGACTTAAGTATCTCAAATCTTTCCTTAATTGCAGTGGCCAATAACCTGTTCCCAGGTGTGACTAACAGACAAGTGCCTTCCCTGTTTCATTTCATTTGGCATGCCTCTATCCTCCACCCTGTTCAGTGCCTTCCCCTAGTGATCGGTGGGAAGTGTTAAACTGCAGCTTCCTGGCAAAGCTGCAAAGGAAAAATGACATGCCTATAATATTTGGCCTTTCCTTTGATCCTTTCCAGTTATTAATGAGTAGGTAATTACAACTTACAACAGTATCATAATAACACTTCATGATTCATTCCAAAAAGCAGTTGAGTTGTCAATGAAGAGTGTTTTTGCCCATTTTTTGTTTATGCCACTAAGTAGGACATGGAAGAGATGATCCACCAGTTTGCCACCAATATGAGGCTTGTTATTTAAGTAACTAAGGGTAAGATCATATATGGTTTAGGGAATCACAGTCATTTCACTACTGGAGAAGGCTTTTGAGGTGATTCTTGCAACATAAGAAGAGTATGGTAAGTGGAATTATGAGGTAGATTTTTTATTAGATTAATACACACGAAATTGTGGAGAAAAAAAATGTAGCAAACTGTGAAGGGACAGTGAAGAGTTTGTCTAGCCCAGAGAGATAATCAAACATAGAAATAGGCGACGTAGTAGAAATTATTTAATACTTTTTTTTTTTTAGCAAATGAAGAATAATGTGAGAAGTGGAAGAGAAAACAAGTTGAACAAGTCATTGAAAATGTTTTTGTTTGTTTGTTTGTTTGTTTTTTGGTGTGTGTGTGATTTTTTTCCCCCTGGTTGAACTTAAGACCTTAATGATTCCTTGGATCCAAGAAAAAGCTCAAACATTAACAAAGTCAGAGGGAATGGGAAAGGAAGATAAAGGAAGGGAAGATGATGCTTTGGGAATACCAGGTATGTGACACACTGGTCAGATGTTTTAATTTACTTCTGTCACACTCAGGTCACAGTCAGATGATACTCCATTATAAAGAGCTGATGGAGACTAGAGGTTGGGCCCTGCAAGATCTTAATGGTCAGTGAGAGTCCAGTTACCTAACAACAGACTTCTGCAGAAACAAATTTCTCTTTCCACAACAGGCTTTTGGGAAAAGATGTCTTCTTTATATACACGTTCTTTAAATGAACTAAAAATAGAAACTTTCCTAAGGAGTAAAATTCTCAATTATCTCTGTGAGACTATGATGTGTTCTGGGCTAATTCCTGAGGGAATGCCTTCCCTCTCCCACCATTCTTTTCCTATTATGGTTAAATGTATGTGAGACTTCTATGTAAGTATCAGTGTGTGCTGGGAAAAATATTATTATAAGAATTCTCAATGTAGAAGCAACAATTCTGTACTCTCATCTGTTTATGAAGAGTGTTTCTTGGTTTGTTGCAATGGTTTGTTGTGGCTTGAGACGCCACCTCTTCCCCTTGTATTCTTTCTGAAGGTAACACTTGGAAACAACTATTTGGCTCCTCAGTGCCACCTGCCAAGCTGATTTGTCTGAGTCCTTGTTGCCCAGCAGGTCCCACCTAGTTATGTTTTTTGAAGTTGTGCTTCAGTGAATCCTTAAAATGCTACTTATGCCCTCTCTACCTTCCAAACAATAGCTATAGGAAAGACACATCTTTATTCTTGGTGGTGTGCCAAGATCGACTATTGTAGAAAGCCTCTCTTTGAAGAAATTCTCAAAAATTCAAAACCATTACTGTACCACCTACATCTTATTCTAGAATTTAATTTGTCAGAAGAGACATACCTTCAGAATTTTATTTATGTTAGTCAGAGTTTATCTTCAAGTAGGGTTTTTCTTTTAAAGACATCTTTTTTTTTAAAAAAAAAAGAGTACATTTAGCAATTCTTTATAAAAGTTTAATCAAAATGAAAAGAATCAAGATTATGGAAAAAAATAATAGTCTGAAAGCAACATTTCTCAATATTTCTGACTCCATGATGCAACTTTTTCGTTAGTGGGGCAATTTTAAACAGTTTACTTCTCAAGCCGGCTTTCTACACAAAATTAGAGAGATTGTAAGTGATAAGATGGCCCACATCTTCAGTTATCTAAGATTTTAGACATAGAGGTCCAAACTGGGAGAAGGGAGTCTAACTCTGACCCCAATACAAAAACATTTACAGCAAGTGCCCATGTATCAGCCTTTAGTATTTGGCTGTCCTGGTCTCAGGCAGAACTAGTTTTGGAGACTCTATCAGAAAACCATCTGCATCAGAAAGGACTCCTTAGTCTTTTCACTTTGGATTCCAGCCAAAGTTTCGGGGGTAAATCAGCAAAAAATGTCATAATTTTGAAATTGCAATCATTTGAAACATCTTGCTAACCATCAGGGTTTCAAGAATAAATTGAAGGACAGTTGTTTCTTCTATACATGACTAAAAACAAAAATAAGAGAAATGCAAAACAAAAGCTTTGTGACTGCCACAAATGCTGTGACCTGTGGGCCTCTGAAATGATGTTTAAACTAACTTCTAGGAAGGTAGATTTATTAAACAGAGGGTTATAGAAAGGCTTACATCAGTCTTGATTGTCATAAACCTGATCTCTTTGGGAAAGTAGATATATTTGCACATTTTTCTTGATGGAAATTTCCATCGTTTCTGAGATTCTTTTTAAAAAATTTTTATTGTTCACACAGTACAGATGTCCCCCTCGCAGCCTCGGCCAGCCCTCCCAGCCCCGGCTTCATCCGGAAGGTCATCCAGACGGTTATCTGGAAGATCGTCTGGTCATTCTGCTGTTTGGTCTAATTAGCATATTAGCTCTTTATTATATAGGATGTGCTTTATTCTGAAAGGTAAGGACTCTTAACTTGTTTTAGAGACATAAAAGTTAAACACAGAAACATGAGTCTTGCTTAACTATGATGTAAAATTAATATCAAATCTGGGGTTCTGTAAGCATAACAGACTTATTCATGCTACAGACCATCCATGTAGGTGTCTGGGGACTGACCTTGACCCACATTCTTCTGTGGGATAATATGTCCTTGTTTCCCTGTCCCAATATTGGAATAATCCACAGTGCAGATTCCTGGGATAATCCACGGCAAAGATTCGGGCTTATTGAATCAGATCATCTGGCAGTAGGCCTTGGAATTAGCATTTTATTAATGTACTTCTTCATGTTTACTTAAGTTTTTAACATTGTTTTTGTCTTTATAATAAAACATTTCTGAAACACAACATGCATAAGAGGAATTCACCTTTACCAAGCTTTATGTTTTCCAGAAAGAAGATCTTATTAGTTTGTTTTATTTTAAAAAAAATAATGGCTACAGTAATATTCTATTAGCACAGGATACACTATCAAAAACTTACAATTTAAGGTCAAAACAAAAAATCACCAGGAAATCTTGAAGGAGGCCACAGCATGTAATTTCAGCCTTTAGTCCAACTCTTTTCAGTGTTATAATACTTTGAGATGTATTGTATCATTACTATTTAATCATCTTTTAGGATTTATGCAAGCCCAGTGTAGAATGGTTAAAGGTAATTTTTATCTGAGAAAAAAATGCACCTTTAGCAAAAGGATATATTCTCATAAGAAATCATTAAATTAAACTTTTTTCATTATCTAAGCTGTAGAAACCTGCCCCTGTACTTGATCAATAAGTCTGCTATCTAAAATTTAAATTAATGACCATCTTTTGACTTTTCTCAAAAAGTACCCTTCTGATTAATAATTAGACCCTCATATCTTCTTCTTCAGCATCACATATTATTTGCCTCTGCTATTAGCAAATCTTACATGTAATTATGTTTATTACCACTTACTCCCAATGGATTCTCCTAAGCTATTCCTTATATTAAGAAGAACTCTTACAGAGAAATAGAAGTGGGTAATTAACTTATATCCTAGACTAAGTTAATTCCACCAAATTTGATTATTTTGTGAAAATACTTCTGCTTTTATTATTCTAATTTTATAATTGTAACTATTTATATAAAATCAGGAAGTTTAGATATATAGAAGAAATAAGTCTTATACAAATGATCCTATTTACTTATCATTAAGTTTATCAAAATTATAGGAGATACCTATAAATACTACCATATAAAAAAGGAGGAGATAAGTGCTATTACTTTGATTTTAGAGAAAAAAGAAAGCCCCATAAAAACTATGGTTTAACCTTGACATGTACAATAGAGGATAAATGTTGTTCTGAAGACTGAAGCTATCACTAATTGAGCACCTATGAAATCTGCTATTGCTATAAGCACGTTCCATATATTAAATAAAGTCCTCAAATATCAGATCTCTTCTGCCTATTGATCCAGGACCTTTGTTTCATTCTCTCAAAGTAAAATGAAAAGAATATTTTTGAGCAAAAATAACAAATCCTTTTCCTTCTGTGAATGGGCTGAATTTAGATTACTCAGGTAAAATAAATTTCCTTTTTTAAAAGGCTGCACTATGTCATTAATCTGGTTATTACCATAAAGAGTAACTCTAACCAGGCTAATGAAATCTTCCAAGTAGAGTTAATTGTCAAAAATAAGAATTATTAGTGTTAAATTATTGGCATACATAAAAATCTATTTTTAAAGGTCTTCAATATAAACTAAAATAAATCATACCTTCATAACATTGATTACATTATTATGAAGGTATTAAATTTAAATTGAGAAACATCTTCATTCACAAAGTACATATATTTTAAAAGCTTTTTCACATAGTATTAATATTTTGAAATTAATGACTATTACACAAAAGATAGATATTTATTTTTTTGGAAATTTTGGAAAAACTAAAATTTCCTATAGGAACCTGAACAAATATATTAATCCAAGAAGATTTATCCCACCTACAATACATGCCATAATGTGAATTCATATCTGCAGCACCTTAGAAGACTTTATTAACTTAATTAGGTTTATATAATATACTTGAAAGTAGTAAAGCTATGTTATAAGGACTCATGACATGAGTTAAAGAATCAACTGTCTCTTTCAGAAGCCAAGGCTCTAGTAGATAAATACAATTCTTAATTTAGATGAAATTTGTCAAACCAGCTGGCATCCTTGCCAGAACAAAATATACATTTCATCTTTCAAAACATATAAATATAACATATTTCATGGAGCAACTAGATTAGTAATAATAATAGTAAATATTTATATGTGATAAAGAATATTTCCACATAACTAGGAAAACATGGATTATTGTATAGCCATGGTAATGGTAGCCACCATAATCAGTTTGAACATGCCTTATTAATAAATTAAAGTTCTATATTTGCAATAACATATAGACACTGGAAACATTTTTAAAGCAGGTTAATCAATAAATAACAATACCTCACCTCAGCGAACACGCTTTTGCATGCTTACCAATCAATGAAGGCTCCTTGCTTCTAAAAGTCAAGCAATTAAAATTGGACTCTCTTGTGAATGTCAACCACTCAACAGCAATCTCACTCTAAATAAATTATGTTAATAAATTATGTCAACCCACTTGTCTTTAAAATTCCACCAGTTCTTGGATTGCAGGCTTTCAAAGTTCAATAGAAAATCAGCAGGCTGCTCTCTTCAAAGAGACTATGACCAGAAAGCTCTCCTTAATTACAATAAAAACACATTTAGATTTGTGTTCTTTGTTTCAGATATATTTTTTAATTTTGTTTTATTGCTTAAAGTTTTACAAAGAGTATTACATATGTCTCCTTCTCCCCCCCTCCTTGACAGTCCCCTGGCCTCCCCTACCCCCCCCAGTGTCCACTGTTTCAGATATTAAATAAGCATTTTATCCTTAGAAAATTCTAGAAATTATAGCAAGATCATGTTGAAGATCTTTGCTTTTTAAATTTTTCAGGGGAGTCTTGAATCAACAGGCATGCACAATGGGCTCTGTGACCAATTTCCATTAGTCTCTCTATTCATTTTTGGGTGCGTCAGTCTCAACAACAATGAGCTGTCTTCTTATTCTTTAATTCTTAGACCAATATGTCTTTGTATAATGTCATTAGACCTAGGCCTTGATATGAAATAATTAGATCCTTCATAATTTATTCTTGACTTCTAGATTCTTTAGATTCTAGATTCTTTAGATAAATACGAATCGAAATGACTTTTTTTTGCTGCTGCTGCATAACACTGCATATAAAATTATATAGTTGGGATTTTAAAGTAGTAACTTACTGGTTAAGTGACCCTTAAATCTCTCCGGGGCTTAGTTTTTCTGTATGTATCATGAGAATGATACTCCCTACTTAAAAAGTGGGTTGTGAGACTTAAGTGAGAGAGCACACAAGAAAACATGTAAAATACTACTTAGTAATAACTGTTTATAGAATCTGAATGGTAGTCCTATTTTACATAACAACAAATTTTAGTCATATGACTATCTAAAATGCTGCTGTATCCTGTTCCATTTTTAGGTTTTAGGGAACATGTTTGCACATAAAATTTGGACATACACATTTTATTTCTCATTCTTATTTTCTTTGTATTTCATTTACTGTCCTTTCTCTATGTTCATTTTTTTTTGAGAGGCTACAGAGTATACAGAAAATAAGAGCATTAGAAGTTATATAAAGAAAAGCCAAAGTTTGCGTTTGAAGCAACAATAATATGTAGCAAAGAAAATAAGGCTAATCTTTAAAACTATAAAATGCAAAACAGGTGATGAAAATTACATTATTAAAGTCCTCAACAGGTTTTCCTTATGCTAGAAAAAAATCATATTTACTTAAAAAGAATAAGGAAAATAACAATATATAGTGATTTAAAAATATATATTTTCACTGAATTCAGAGAGAGAGAGAGAGAGATCAGAGAGAGAGAGAAAGAGAGAGAGAGAGAGAGAGAAAGAGAGAGAGAGAGAGAGAGAGAGAGAGAGAGATGAAAACGTCAATGATTAGAGAGAATCCTCCTGCATGCCCCACCTAGGGATCGAACATGGCTGTCAACATGAAACCACTGAGCCATTCTGGCCAGGCAATATGTAGTGCTTTTAAAGGGCATTTTTGCTACAAATTCTATGACAGAAAAACAGAATAAAAATAAATTAGTGTAAGTTAAGTCAAATCTATTTGTATTTATTTTGAACTATAACTTGTCCAATAATGTTTTATTTTAAAGAGTTATAATTTTTTCCAATGAAGACAAAGGTGTTATCTTACAAAAAAAACATTTGTTCATAGTACTGAATTTGAAGATTTAAGTGTTACACTATTCTTAAGCAAAACTCTTAAATATTATTAAAGAAAATTTCATAAACTCCAATGCATTTGCATTTTCAGAAGATGAGAAATACATTATAGTTTCCAAAACATTTGTATCAGCCCTGGAAATACTAGATTCATAAAAATTTCAGGGAGAAAGAAGTAATAAATAATATAAATTATTATTTTTTTACTTAATGTATTATCCTACTGTATCATATAATAGCTATGCTTATTGTTCATATATTCATATATTATTACTTTCAAGGCAAATTTTCACCAAGTCACTTTCCAAAGTAACAAGTAGATGGCATTATATTCCTATTCTTAATACATATTCCTAATAGTAAAATTTAAGAAAAAAATTCTACAAATCATTTTAGTTTTAAAAATCATAAAATGAGTATATAAATCTGGTCTTTTTACCATAATCTAGTTATTCGAGTCCTCCCAAATCAAAAGTATTGCAATTCTAATGATTTCCCTGAAATAATTGCCTTGTTAACTGAAACTAATTAAAGAAAACTACTTAACACAGCAAGTGAAATCTTTAATATAAAATTAAATTCCTTTTATTTTATGACATTTAAGACTCTATAATGAGTTTTAGTTGATAATGAAACATTAAACTATAACATAATTTACTCATCTAACCCCAAGCCTAAGTAAATGAAGAAAATCATTAAGATAAGGAAAGGAAATAGCAGCAGAACCCACCTCAAAGTAAAGAAACCCTTCAAATCATATCCATATTGTTTGAAAAGCAGTCGCAAGAGGAAAGGGCAATAAAAGATTATAGGAATCATGTGTAGCTCTTACAGAAAACAAACCAGAAACCATTCAAACCTCACTAAAAGACTCTCATTTTTAGATGTGCTATATGTAATACCTGAACTTCTAAGAAAAAGCACAAGTTATTCCTGAGAATAATCACCAGAGAAGGGGAAATCTACCAGGATTTGGCATTTTGCTATCACTAAGTAGAACTCTGAAAATAATTATATATACATGAACTTATATATATGTAAACCACTCTCCAGTTGTCAAATTGTAAAGGTGAAAGTGAATGGAGTTGTTTTTATTTACAGAGCTCTCTAAATCAAACCAGTAGACCAAGATTATTCTCTGCCTCCCATGCCCCTAAAGGTTGGTCAGTGGTCCCACAGTAAAGGCTTGACACTAGGAGTTTCTATCTAAATCATCTTTAACCTTCATTGCAGCTCAAAACAATATGCATACTGGAGGCCATTTTATTTGTTATGTAATCTATATATATAAAAACCTAAGTGACCATTACGACCAAATGACCGGAATGACCAGAACAACTGGTTGACCATTCACTATGAAACACACTGACCACCAAGGCACAGATGCTCAATGCAGGAGCTGCCCCCTGGTGGTCAGTGTGATCCCACAGCCAACCTCCCACAGCCTCAGCCTCTCCCCCAGGCTGGCCAACCTCCCAAGGTCCCTCCTCACTGCTGGCCGGCCCCCTAAATCGGCCTCAATAGCTGGCCAGGCTGAGCGATCCCACCATGCACGAATTCATGTATTGGGGCCCGATCAGGGCCAGGCTGGCTGGGGCGAGGGGCCTTGGGCAGTGGGCAGGCTGGCCCCACCCCCAAGTAGGGTGGGGGAACGATCAGGGGTCAGTGGCTGGGGGAGGGGCTGTGGGAGGTTGGCCAGCCAGCCAAACCCCCGATTGGTGTGAGGTGGGCTGGTTAAGGGTGGAGCTGCCTGGGGGGAGAGGCCGCAGGCCGATTGGGTGGTGGGGGCTGATTGGGGTTGGGGCTGGCCAGGGAGAGGGGCTGTGGGTAATGGGCCAGCTGGCCGCCCCCTATTGGGGTGAAGGGGCAATCAGGGCTGGGGCTGGCCAGGGAGAGGGGCTGCAGGCCGATCAGGGTGGTGGGAGCCCATTTGGGACAGGGCCAGACGGGGGGAGGGTCTGGAGGAGATTGGCCAGCCGGTCTGGCTCCCTATTGGTGTGGGGGCAATCAGGGACAGGGCCAGCTGGGAGGGAGAACTGCGGGTAGTTGGCCGGCTGCCCTGCCCTCAATTGGGGTGGGAGAGGGCAATCAGGTGTGGGACTGGCTGGGGGTAGGGACAGCGGGAGGTTGGCCAGCTGGCCCCAACCCCCGATCTGGCTAATTAGCTGACCAGTTGCTCTGGTCATTGTAGCATTCTGGTCGCTGGCCTTTTATATATATAGATGTGTAATTATATATATTCTAGAGGCCTGGTGCATAAATTCATGCATGGGTGTGGTCCCTTGGGGTGGCCTGCGGGGATTGGCTTGAAACCCGCAGTCCAACGCCGCCTGAAGCTCCTACCTGCTGCTCCTACTCATCCCGGCTCCACTGCGCCTGCCGCGGGCTCTCACCCAATCAGTCCCAATTGGGAGAGGCTCACACACCACAGCAGGGTTCACCAGCCATGAGCCCTGCATCTGGTGCACTCCTGAGGGGAGTGGCCTGTGGGATTGGGCCGAAACTGGCTCTCCAACATCCCCCAAGGCATCCCAGGGCAAGGGACCCCACCAGTGCACGATCAGGGCTGAGGAGGGACCAGGGGAGGGTCCCAGGTTGTGTCTGGCCCTGTCTTGCCCAGTCCCAATTGGGGCCAATTGGGGCCGGCCAGCTGGGGAGGGATGTGGGAGGTTGTCCAGCCAGGTAGGGACTGCAGGAGGCCTCCAGGGCATGTCCGTCCTATCTTGCTCATTCCCAATTGGCCGGACCCCAGCAGCAAGATAACCTACTGGTCAGAACATCTGCCCCCTGGTGATCAGTGCACGTCATAGAGAGTGGTTGAACAGTCTTAGCACATCATTAGCATATTATGCTTTGATTAGTTGAAAAGTGGACTGGTCACCAGACGACCAGACACTTAGCATATTAGGCTTTTATTACCTAATTGAATAAAAGAGAAACATGCAAATTGACCGTACCTTCGCTATGCCCCAAGCCACGCCTGCCAGCCAATCAGAGTGACTATATGCAAATTAACCCAACCAAGATGGCGGCTGGCAGCCACGGAGCTGGAGCAAGCAGGAGGCTTGGTTGCTCCAGCGATGGAGGAAGCCAAGCTTCCCGCCTTCCCTGGCCTGCTGTGGCCTCCACTAAAGGCAACAAAGTTTCAATTATAGAAGATAAATAAATCCCAGATACCTGCTTCCAGCCAGCCTCCACTAGGAGGTTGGGTGGCTGGGGGCCGTGGCCAGCCTGCAAACAGCCATCAGCCCCTCACCCAGGCTGGCCACACCCTCAAGGTGTGAGGATCCCTGCTGGGGGGCTTGACCAGCCTACAAACAGCCCTCAGCCCCTCACCCAGGCTGGCCAGGCACCCCATCAGGGACCCCCCCACCCTGAAGGGGCTGTGTCTAGCCTGCAAACAGCCATCAGCCACTCACCCAGGCTGGCCAGGCACCCCAGCAGGACCCCCACCCTGATCCTGGACACCCTTTAGGGCAAACCAGCTGGCCCCCACCCATGCACCAGGCCTCTATCCTATATAATAAAAGGGTAATATGCAAACTGACCCTGAAAGCAGAAAGACTGGGAATCACTGGTCACTATGACATACACTGACCACCAGGGGGCAGACACTCAATGCAGGAGCTTGCCCCCTGGTGGTCAATGCCCTCCCACAGGGGAGCTCTGCTCAGCCACAAGCCAGGCTGATGGCTGCCAGCGAAGCAGTGATGGTGGGAGCCTCTCCCGCCTCCTCAGCAGCACTAAGGATGTCCGACTGCAGCTTAGGCCTGCTCCCCGCAGCTAGTGGACATCCTCCGAGGGCTCCTGGGCTGCCAGAGGGATGTCTGATTGCCAGCTTAGGCCCAATCCCCCGGGGAGCGAACCTAAGCCAGCAAGTGGTCATCCCCTGAGGGGTCCCAGACTGCGAGAGGGCACAGGCCGGGCTGAGGGACCCCCCCCACCAGTGCACAAATTTTTGTGCACTGGGCCTCTAGTGTGTATATATAAAAGCCAAGCAACAGGAACGACTGGAATAATTGGAACTACTGGTCACTATTATGCTCACTATGGCCAGCCAACCGGCCCGATGAGAGTGGGGCCGGCCAGCCAACTCCCGCGTCCCCTCCCCCCTGGCCAGCCGGCCCCGATCAGGAAGGGCTGGCCGGACCCCTCCCAAACACCAATTCATGCACTGGGCCTTTAGTAAATATCTAAAACCATTAAAGAAATTTTAAAAGACTTATGTTAGAAAATAGCTCTCAAAATATTGGTTGGTTAAGTACAATCCCATAACTCATTAATGGGCTTAGTAATAGATGATGTTTTGATGATCATAATGATGTAATCATTGTAATCATAGTTTCTGGAATATATGCCTAATAATTAATATTTCCTATAGTTTTAAAATGAACTAATGGTAGATTTCTGAAATGAACACTGATATTAGAATAAAAACTCAGAACACAATACTCACAATTTCTTAGGGTCCTGTCAGTGACAAAGATATATTTTAGAATTCTTATAACCCATAACTGTATTGGTCAAATCTTGTTCCTTGTGTATCAACTGGATGATACACTCAGAGAAGTCTAGGCTATTCAGTCTTTGTGATTATGACTGCATAAAGAAAGGTCACTAATTTGGCATGAACTTATTCAGGTTAGGTCACCCTTCTAAATAGAACATGTAATCTATTTTATTCTTGTTACTTTTTAAAATTTCATCTTTATTGCTGAAATTATTATGGATGTCACTCTTTTCCCCCATTGATCCCCTCCACACCACCCCCATCCCCATAATCTGTTTTTTAAAACTGAGAACAATAAAAAAAGATAAAAATTGGTTATACAATGATAGTCTTGGAATTTGAATATTTCACCTTCAATGACTTTATTCAATAACAAGCATTCAATTTGTGTATAGTCACTAAAATTCATGTATTATACCAAACTTCTGTGAGGCTCAGATTCTAAAATGATAGGCATACAGTAACCCAATTCACTTGTTAGGACAGGCACTGTGACCAAATGAAACTCAGACATTGCAAACTTAAATTTGCACCTTTTAATGAAAAGAACTGATACCAATAAAGTAATTTAAAAATCTGAGGAAAAAATCCACATTAAGGCTTTAGTTACCCTAATTACTTATGAATTTTCAAATTTATTATTTATTTATTTTAATTTTATATATCACTTATAACATGTGGACCTTAGATAATCACTAAATTGTACTTTGAGTGTATACAGCTGGTGTATGTGCATGAGTTGATTATATATATACTAGAGGCCCGGTGCACAAATTCGTGCATGGGTGGGATCTGGCTGGCCTGCCCTGATTGGGGCTGATCAGGCTGGGCAGGCTGAGGTGAGGAGATGTGGGCGGTTGGCCAGTCGGCCCCGCCCCCTGGTCAAACTCCCTGTTGAACTCCCGGTCGAGGGGACAACTTGCATATTAGACTTTTATTATATATGATATATATAATTTTATAAGACATGTTTCACCATGCAAAACCTAGGTATCAAAATTTTTTGTTTATACATTGAGATGCATTAATGCTATAAATACATTTCAACACTTTTCTATTTAGATGTGATATATCTGTACTTGGAAATAGTCAATTATATTTGGTTAGTGTGCTGATCTTTTGATATAGTAATAAAACATGGTATATTTTAAAATAGCTAACAGAATTGTACTTGTATCAATTAATATAATACTAGAATATGGCATGATAAAAATACATATTTAGCCATGTGATTTGAGTATAGGACTATGAGGCCACAAATTTATATAAACTAGAACCTATTTGATATTAGAGCTTAGATAGTGTGACCTCCAATTCCTTGGAAATCATTTTCTCAGTTATTATCAGTGTTCTACTAATCCAAATATATTCCTTTATGGACATAAAAATAAACTTTCACTTTAGTTATTTTATAAAGAAGCCTTTCATACATAGCTCAATTAACATTTTTTAAAATTATAAATGAAATCTATCTTTCTATAAATTCAATATAAATTTGGGGGCAGTACCTTTTAAAAGATACATTTTCCCACACTTATGATAGAGGAAAAATGTGATATTATTTACACTTCGGGAAGCTGATGGAATTTCTCAATTCTTTGTTTTTAAAAACAAAAGGCAGAACTATGATTATATTATAATTCAATCTTATTTATCCTTTCAATTAATAGGCAAACATAGGAATATATGCTCAAACAAAATGTGTGCCTCTAAAACATGTTATGTGAGTATAAATATAAGTAGTGAATCATAACTCATTATTGCTGTTTTAAATATTAAGGTTTAAGGAAAGGTACAACTTTATCTGAGATGAAGAGATACAAAGTAGTTTTTCAAACTATATTCTAGTGACACTGATTCATATGCCTTATATCCTAATTTTTATTCAAGCGTGTTGTCATAGGATTCAAACAGTAAAATTACTGGAGTTTTTTATCATTTTAATGTGCAATAATATGTGTATGATACTAGTCACCTCATTATAGCCTTTACAGTATGTTATTGAAATTAGTAGGTCCTAATTGACCCTTCTGTTTGTAGCATAAAGTTTAATTTAAAATATAAAATAGACTTCGCTGAGCCTAATAAAATCATTAGGGTTTCTTCCTCAATTCCTGCTTATTAGATTGGACAATCTCTGTGGAAAGTCGGGGAGTTGTTAAACTGGTTCAATCATTTTGGATGACAGCCATCTCACAGAAAACAATGAGGATTGAAAACCAGACCTGATTATTTATTCTGCAGAGATGGAAACAAGCAGCTTATCTGACATTTTGTTTCACAAAGTTGTAATTTAGTACCGCTTTTTTTATATGAAGGACCTAACAAGTTCTCAGTTTAAAGGGAGACAAATGACAATGAGTATGTTGAAGATGCCAGATGTAAAGGATGTACATTTCTATATTATAAAGGAATGTGATCTATTCTCTTGAAATTGCCCTGCTAAGGTTCTGGAATCTGTGCAAGTAGTGCGCAGGAAATGAATAAAGGAACTCTATGATTGAAAATAGCAATCATATTTTATTACTTTAAATTCTAAACCAGGCTTATCTTAGACATATTCCAGCATAACTTTTTTAAAAAAAAACTGATGAGTAAACCAAAGCACAGAAATGTGTAGACACTTCTTAGGATATCCTCAGTTCATAAAACTGGCAGAGACAACACAAAAACTCATGGCTTTTAAAAATACATTGCATTTTATTATTCAAAACATAGCTTTATTTTTCCTGAAGTGGGAAAAGAGCATTGGTTAACAACAACATGTATTCTAGTAAATAAATAAATTAGATAATTTCAGAAAATCATTGGTACCCATGAAGGAAAAAAACAGTAATACAAGAGATTGGTTTCATTGGGATGTTTCTTACCATAAAGGGATCAAGTTTATATGCTTTGACATTTAAGCTAAGCCTTAAAAAAATAATAGTCTTCTATTAAGAGTAATATATACCCACTTCTAAGACACTGCTCTTTTTAATTTGCTATAATTCTGTAGGTACCTTCACTTAAAAAATTATCATACATTCAAAATATGTATAGATTTAATTACTTATTCATTTTAACCTACATTCTTAATGATACCACAAAAATAAAATTTTAGAAGGATTAAAGAAAATTAATCATTTTTTTAAAATTACATAGATATGAAACATTTAAATATCATTTACTGGTGTTTCAAGGCACAATATAAAGTTTATTGTTCATTGCTAACAACAGTGGTTGTAATCTGTATTTGAGTCAGTTTCTATAGGAATTTCTAATTTTATGACTAACTTATCAGATTAAAGTGGACATTAATTTTTACATGCCTGAAATATTATTCTAGAGTTGTACTTACGGTCAGATTATCTCTTTTTGTTGTTTTTCACTTATGATCATGTTTTCAGACATATATTCAATCTGTGGTTTCTTAAAAGGAATCTTTTCTTTTTTTCTTAAATATATTTTTATTGATTTCAGAGAGGAAGGGAGAAGGAGTGAGAGATAGAAACATCAATGACGAGAGAAAATCATGGATCAGCTGCCTCCTGCGCGCCTCACACTGGAGATAGAGCCTGCAACTCTGGGCATGTGCCCTGACTGGGAATCAAACCGTGACCTCCTGGTTCATAGGTTGATGCTCAACCACTGAGCCATGGTGTCTGGGCTAAAGGAATCTTTTTTATCCTTTGCCTGTCTTGTGAAAGCAAGTTCAGTGAAAACTTAACAATATACTAGTATTTTCTGAATCCATGTAACCTGGCATAGTTAGTTAGCCCTCCATAAATTACAAGTGAAGGGCCTGAAACAGGGAGGTGCTGCTGGCAAGCACTCCCCCCGCCCCGCCCCAGGACTTCCCCCTTCCCTTCTTGGTACCTCACACAACCCACCGTACATGTGATACCTGAGGCCAGGACCAAGGGACAGCCACAGGGTCAACCTGGATACTAAATATTAGTAAAGGGCTTTTTAACTTCCAGATATAAAAATAGAAACATAAATTCTATTCTAATATTTATTTCCCTCAATAAATTAAATGCTCTTAGAAGAAACCTCTGGTCGTTTTATATATGGAATGGTGGGAAGAGCTCTGGCAGCTCAGAGGCTGGTGGACATTTTACTTAGGAAAATGCCTTGTCCCAAAATAGTTATATTTACTGTTGTACCCTTCATCACAATGCAGCTGAAACATCCAGGCTACAAAAGGTCTGGCAGCCTCTTGGTCAACAGAAATATGGAAAATCATGATAGATTATACAGCTTCTAAGAGAAAAAGAGATAACTGAAGTGTCTGCTAGGTAGATATAGCATTACTTCTGATAAATATCAATTACACTTTAGTTTTATCTATTTAACTTAGTGGTAAATTTCTATGATACATTAAGCATTTTTTTCCCAGTAGTAGCCTTTCTCAAAGGCTAAGATTAAAATATAGACAGTATTTCATATTATCTATATTAGTCAGGGTTCTCTAGAGAAACTTAGCCAATAGGAACTCATATATATACGCTGAAGCTGGTTTGGCTCGGTGGATAGAGCATCGGCCTGTGGACTGAAAGGTCCCAGGTTCGATTCCGGTCAAGGGCATGTACCTTGGTTGCGGGCACATCCCCAGTGGGAGGTGTGCAGGAGGCGGCTGATCGATGTTTCTCTCTCATCGATGTTTCTAACTCTCTATCTCTCTCCCTTCCTCTCTGTAAAAAAATCAATAAAATATATTTATATATATATATATATATGCAAATTATTTATGTTTATACATGTGGAAGAGATACATACATACATATATATGGAAATAAATTTATTTTAAGAAATTGCTCCATGCAAATATGGAGTCTGATAAGCCCCTCGATGTTCAGGGTGAGTCAGCAAGTTGGACACTCAGGAGACATGGTGGTATAGTTCTAGTCCAAATCTGAAGGCCTGAAAACCAGGAGAGCCGATGGTGTGGTTGTGGTATCAGTCTGAAGCCTGGAAGCCTCAAGATCCAGGCTATATAAACCCACAAAATCATTTGGTCTGGCCCTGCCAAGGCATTAGGGTTGAATTAATTAAATGTCTGACCAAATATAGCAGGCTAATTTTTAAGGCTCTCAAATGATGTTATAAATATCCAAATGACCCTTGGAGAAAAAAAGCTTTCCCACCCATTCTAAAGGCTGGGAAGTCCAAGATCAGTGTCCCATGAGGACCTGTCTCCTCACTGATGGCCATCTCCTCACCTCCCTTGGCATTGGGGATGAGGGCCATCTCTGAGGTCTCTTTTATAAGAGCACTAATTCCAGTCAAGAGGGCTCTGGCCTAAGGACTTAATCACCTCCCAAAGGCCCCACCTCAAAGTACCATCACCTTGAGTTAGGCTTTCAACATGTAAATGGGTGTGGGAGGGTAACACACACATTCACTCTATAGCACACAGTAAAATATGAATAATTCGACATATCTATTTTGGAGATTAGAGGATATTGATGTGTAGGACATTGAAGTGAAGCTATGGGAAATGAACTGTACCAACAGCCATGGAAATTTTAAGCTATCAGTACTCATTGCACTGAGCTATTTAAACAATTCATAAATTCAGTAGAAAGAAAAAATCAGATGCCTCTACAGGGCTGTGGGAAAGGTAAAGTTAAATAAAAATGCTCTGTTGATTCTTTTGCTAGCATACAGGAAGAGTCCACTCTTGGATTTTATTTACTCTCTGCATCAGATTTTTGTAGTCATTACTTCAGAGGTAAAGCTCTTTTGTTTATATAACGATTGGCAAGATCAGTGTAATATTTATTTTTCTTTTATGCATTGAATTTTTTTGTAATTGACAGATTTTGTGGATAACACCAGCTTATACTCTCCAGAGCTCTCTGTATGTTTCCATGTATTTATGTGTAATACATCTGTTGCACTGTGCAGTTCCTTTCAGAGTCATTTTCTGAGTTTCTGTTCAGCAAAAGGGTGAAAGAAAAACAACTTAGAAGACAAAAAATGAAATCGCTGCCAGGCTGCAGTTCTGAATGAGACTTGGAGGCTCCTTCACTTCTTTCAAGCAGCATGTGTCAAAATCATTACGGATAAGATTTTTATATTCAGAATCAGAACCCATTCAGCTGACACAGCTGAAGTCAAAGCCTTGAGGGTACAGTGCAAGATCCCCTTTTGGCATTGAAAAACTGAATACTTCTATTGAGACTTTTTTTTTTTTGCAAAAAATAATTGCCTCATTTTCAATTGAATGCTGGGCTGCAGATGCCAAGGCAACCAGCATTCCTTTTTAGACACAAATGCAATAAAAAATGTGATGTGACCTTTCTTCCTTCCTAAAAATTGCTCTAGACACATAGCTACCTGTCAGTTTCCCTCCTCACTTTCCTGTCACCAACCCCAGCATCTTAATGATTGAAAAGGAGTAAAACAAAGCTCCATATATAACCATCTTATTAGATAAAACAATCCATAAAATAGAGCAATGATTTGAACTCTGACTATGATGCTTTGCCTGAGAGGAATAAATGGGAATTTCTTTTTTAAAAGACTTATATTGAGGGGTGGTATTTTGAAAGAAACTCTACCACATTCAGAAGTTTCTGTGGTAAAATTTGCAGAGCAGTGTGGTAAGCACGGGTATGCCACAGGGCCCAGCTGTCTTCTCTTTAGGTCTTTTCAATGGAAATGTTTCTTGTATATAATGGCATTTCTCATGTGGATTATAAAAAGACAAACATATAGGAGTCACATTCAAAAACAGCTGTAGTATCAAGCTTCTATAGAACCTTAAAATTCGCAATTGATTTTCTTTTAGAATTTGTGTTTGACAGAACTCTTTGATTTAGAGAAATACAGACTCTTACCTACAACTTTAAAGATATACATAGAGCCCTAGCTGGTTTGGCTCAGTGGATAGAGCCTGTGGACTAAAGGGTCCAGGGTTCACTTCTGGTCAAGGGATCCTGCCCAGGTTGCTGGCTTGATCCCCAGTAGGGGGCGTGCAGGAGGCAGCCAATCAATAATTCTCTTTCATCATTGATGTTTCTATTTTTCTCCCTCTTTCTTCCTCTCTGAAATCAATAACATATTTTAAAAAAAAAATGTACATTGAGCTTAAATTGAATTTTTATTGTAGATTAGAATTATACTTAACTTTAATATAGTTATACGCAGTGAATATTGTTTTTAATAATAAATAATAAAGTATGTTATATAAATAAATAATAATGAGCTGGTTAAATACACACACACACACACACACACACACACACACACACACAAAGAAATCTTGATCTTCACATCCATTATTTCCAAGCAAATAATAACTGAAACGTAAGTTTTATGGTGTTTTGCTCCTAAAATGATTTAACATATTTTATTTATTTATTTTTGTTTATGCAAACAGTTGGAGGAAAAAGAGGATTTTTTTTTAAAGACCAATACTTACTTTAGTGATGCAGAAACTGAAGCTCACAGAACTTACTAAACTTCATAGAGGTTAAAGTTAGGACATGGTAGACTGAGTGCTTTGATGCACTGTTTTTGTTGTTGTTTGTTTGTGTTTAGTGTGTGTGTGTGTGTTGTTCACAAAGTCAAAAGGACTACCTTGGGATGGAAAAATCTTCCCTTACTATGAGTGTTTAAGAAAACAACACTAGAATTTTAATAGGTATTTTCACATTAGTTATGTCTAAATGTAAGAATTTATCGTTGTATAAAAAAGAAATTCTAAGTTTTAGTAGATGCCTACTGCTATGGATGGAATGTTTGTGTGCCCTACAATTCATATATTGAAGCCCTAATTCCTATGTGAACGTTTTTGAATGGGGCTTTGGAAAGTAATTAGATTTGGCTGAGATCATGAGGATGTGGCAACTGTCATGGGATGAGTGCCCTTATGAAAAGAGGAAGAACAGGACTCTCTCTGCCACATGAGAACAAAATAAGAAGGTGGCCATTGGCAAGCCAGGAGGAGGGCTCTCACCAGGAACCAACTCTTCTGGCATCTTGGAGTTCCTAGCCCCCAGCTCTGTGAGATAAATGTCTATTGTTTTAGCATCCAGTCTATGATGCTTTGTTATAACAGCCTTAGCAGGCTAACATAATGACCAAAATAAATTATGCAATTAAAAAAATTGTAACCGAATTAACAACTGGCTTAATTTGAACAGAACTAAACAATTTAACAGAGACTTTTAACAGAACTTATTAAAAGACCATATACTTGGGATTATTTAGGCAAAGTGTTATGGGGATAATTTTATAACAAAATTGTATCTAAAGGTACAATTTCACTAACATTTAAATTAATTAAAGTAAATAAGTAGGATCATATTTTTATGTAAGTTACCCCTTATTAGATTGTAAAGTACAATTAATGAAAATACTTTTCAGCATTTCTAAAATATTGATCCTTGCCATTATAAAAATATCATTTTAATCCAGATATTATAGACTAGTATGAGAAACAAATATTAAAAAAGATAAATATATATCACTAGAGGCCCAGCACACGGAATCGTGCATGGGTAGGGTCCCTAGGCCTAGCCTGCAATCAGGGCCATCTTCTGCCTGCTTGCCAGTCCTCAGTCCCGCCCCAGTTCGCCATCTAGCGATTGGAGCCTACAGGCCGGTAGGCAGGACCAAGAGGTCTTCCTTCCATGCTTGCCAATCCCCAGTCCTGCCCTGCTGCCACCCACCCCAGTTCCCCATGGTTCCCTGTTTGCCATCTGGCGATTGGAGCCTGTGGGCCGGAGGGAGGGACCAAGAGGTGGTCAATGCACCTCATAGGAACTGGTCGATCAGTCGTTCTGGTTATTACGCTGTCATGGTAGCTGGCCTTTTATTATATAGGATTATTTGACAATTTGTTTGGAGGTAAAAAGCCACTAGGGGTATGGCATATGAATCACCTCATGTAATAAAAAATATTTAATATTATTTTATAACTCTTAATTTTCATCTAGATTCAAAACTACTATTTAGAAAATTGGAGGAAGAATTTATGTATATTAAAATTATGTATTTTTAAATGTGTATATATTTATATATCTAAATGTATAACTTTTATTTTTTTTAAAGGGATTTTTTCTAGCCCTAGCTGGTTTGGCTCAGTGGATAGAGTGTAGGCCTGAGGACTGAAGATTCTCAGGTTTGAATCCGGTCAAGGCCACATGCCGGGGTTGCTGGCTCAATCCCCAGTAGGGGAAGTACAGGAGACAGCTGATCAATGATTCATTCTCATCATTGATATTTCTATCTCCCTCTCTGTATCTCCTTCCTCTCTGAAATCAATAAAAATATATTTAAAAAGGGGAATTTTTCTATAAAAACACCAGGCATCCCTGTATATAAAAATAATATCTTATTTTTGCCTTAATGTAAGATGCACCGCTCTTAAAAAATAATAATTATCCTATGACTAATGCACATAAAAGTTGTAATAGTTTAGTTTTATATTAAATCTGTATAGTTCCAGTATTATAAATATGCTTTATTTCTATAATAAAAATCATATTTAGAGAAAATATTATCTAAAAATTGCTAAGGCAATGAGCCTGTGAAGACTATTATATTGATTTCAAAAGAAAAATATTTTAATATAATAAACCAATTTTCTTTTAATATTAACTAATATTAAAGTAAGTAGTAGGTTTAAAAGTATTAAAGTGATGATGGGCCAAATATTAAAATCTGTGACAATAATTAAATACTGATTTTTAATGTTGAAGAAGTTTCATTAAATATTTTTACAAAAGTCATACAATCTAGGGTTTTTTAATCAGAAAAAAATAATGAAGTTAATCATATATTAAAACATAGGTTCAATATTGATTCAAATGTTAATTTATGATACTATTTATAAAATTCCTTACTTCATCTAGCAGAACTAACTCATTCTTAAAACACTTAAAAATTATGTCACTGAGTTTTTGCATTTGTGTTTCTTTTTCTTTTTATTCTATGCATTGTTAAAGTCCTTCATTTCTTTAGGGTTCAGAGTGAAACAGTGACAACCAGTACTGCTTTGCATATATTGGGATTTATGTCATCCTTTTATTTCAAGAATACTTCTATTGGCAACATTGAAAGATTCCTTTTATTTTATTACCTGGTAATGGCAGGATTACAGTCAAATCATGCAAGGAGGTAAATTATATGGCACATGATAAAAATGACAAAAAAATGGCACTAAGAAACAATAAACAAAGTGAAATGTTAAGCATACAAGAAAACACAGAACAACAAAACAACTTTATATATAAAATTTTAATTTCTACTTTCTTTATTTAGCAATTATCATTGTTTATAATTAAACTAGAGGCCCGATGCACAAAATTCATGCAAGGGCCTTGGCCCTCGCAGCCCCGGCTGCCTCATGGCCCCATGGCCCCAAGGCCCCACCCACTGGTTGTTTTGGAAGCTCATCTGGAAGGTCGTTCTGGAAGGTTGTTCTGCCATGTGGTCTAATTAGCATATAAGCTCTTTATTATATAGGATAAAAATAGAATAATTACTGTGTGTGCAGAATGAACTTTAGGAATGGTGAATGGAAGTTGAATCCATGGAACAACTTAGGAGGCTACTGAGGTAATTCAGAAGACCACAGCTAGCTAAGATGAGGGCCCTGGAGGTAGAAAGCAATGTGTTTTGGAAGTGCTAGTGTACTTATTGATGAATTAAATGTATGTTCTAGAAAAGAAGACTCAAAGATGATACCTAGAATTTTCACTTAAAAAGGTAAGTTGCATTGAAAATTGCACTGGCCGGTGTAGCTCAGTTGGTTGGGCATCACCCTATGCCCTGAAAGGTTGTTGTTTCAATTCCCAATCAGGGCACATGCCTTGGTTGCAGGCTCTATTCACTGGTAGGGTGCATGCAGTAAGTAGTGGACCCAATGTTTCTTTCTCACATGGGTGTTTCTCTTTCCCTCTCCCTTCATCTCTCTCTAAAAAGCAATAAAAAATCTTTTCAAATAAATAAATACTTGTCTTTCTCTGACTGACTTATTTCACTTAGTGTAAGACTATCTAGGTCCCTCCATGCTATCTCAAAGGGTAAGAGATCCCTCTGTTTTTACAACTGCATAGTATTCCATTGTGTAAATGTACCATGGCTTTTTTATCCACTCATCCACTGATCGGCACTTGGGCTGTTTCCAGATCTTAGCTATGGTAAATAGTGAGGCTATGAACATAGGGGTGCATATGTTCTTTCTGATTGGTGTTTCAGGCTCCTTAGAAGTGAGATTATAGCTCAAATGGCAGTTCCATTTTTAATTGTTTTTAAATATATCTTTATTGATTTCAGAGAGGAAGGGGGAAAGATAGAAACATCAATGATGAGAAAGAATCATTAATCTGCAGCCTCCTGCACTCCCCCTACTAGGGATCAAGCCCACAACATGGGCATGTGCTCTTGACTGGTATAGAACCTGGGAACCTACAGTCTGCAGGTTGATGCTCTATTCATTGAGCCAAACCAGCTAGGGCCATTTTTAATTTTTTGAGGAAACTCCACACTGATTTCTATAGTTGCTGTAGCAGTCTGTATTCAGCAGTGTATTAGGGTTCCTTTCTCTCCACATTACTTGTTGTATGTTGATTTATTGATGGTAGCCATTTTGACAGGTGTGAGGTAATACCTCATTGTCGTTTTAATTTGCATCTCTCTGGTGATATTGAGCATTTTTTCATATGCCTCTTGGCCATCTGTATGTCTACTTTGGAGAAGTGTCTATTTAGGACTTCTGCCAATTTTTTGATTGGGTTGTTTTCCTTTTGTTGATTTGTATGAGTACTTTATATATTTAGGATATGGGGGAGGGGGAAGAGATCAACCAAAGGGCTTATATGCATATAGGCATAACCCATGGACACAGACAATAGTGGTACAAAGGCCTGGGTTGGGGATGGGAGTGAGGAGGGGAGTCAATGGTAAAAAAGGGGACATCTGTAATACTTTAAAAAAATGAAATTTAATAAATAGATGAGGGAATGAGTAAATGAGGCATCTCTGGAGCACAAGGAAGTAGGGTTATCCAATAAAGCCCTTGCTTTTCTGGATTGCTTTCTGGAGCCTGCTCTGCTGGCCTTTTGGCATTGGTTTGGGTGATTTGGAGAAAGCATAAGGAATTCAAATGCCTCTAAACAGTAGAGAACTAGACTCCAAGTTATATTGTGTTACCCATTTTTATACAGCACCTATAAACAGCAACGCTTTTTCAAAGTGTAAAAGAGCAACTGCATATTTCCAGAAGACATGTACTACACAAGACATGTGCTTCATTTCCAATAAAACAGCATACAGCTGGATAAATTTATTATAAAATTTCTAAATGTTAATGGAACTAGATTCAGCTTGTGAAGCTAGCATATATTTTTCATTATAGGCAAAAGATCAAGAAGCAAAATTAGAATAAAAAGGATGTGTTGTAAGCACTAAATTAGAACAAGGAAAATAAGATCTATGATTTAACAACCAAAGAGCATATAGCTAGGAAAAAGTGATATATCACAGTAAAAATTATATATAGGAGACTGGTGTTTACAAAATCTGAGAAGCGTCTAACCTGAATAATACTTAGATTAATACTTGTAATATTTGACTTTCATTCTTTGTACTCTGTTCTTTGTAATCTACTCTCTCCCTGTCCCCCAAATGAAAACATTCTTGATCATTCTATCCAACAAACAACACAGGCAAGTTATTCCCAGAATACTGAAGGAAAATTGGCTGATACATTTTGTCTGGAGGAAATGCTGGAACATGCTAATTTCTCCCAATACAAGAGACCCTTGTTATTACATAGGTAGAACATAGCTTTGATTACACCTTGACTTAGATTATTTATATTGACACTCTCTTTAGCATACCTGCTTTGTAAAAGTGTTGTGCTGGTTAATAGGAATAGAAACATAAAACAAGGTAAGGTGGATATGTAAGCAAATTTCACTACAAAGTGTAAGAAGAGAGAAAATATGAATAAGATTCAGACTCAGCATTATGTGGAGGCAGTGATTGACTCTAAAAAGTGTAGGAACTTAAACACCTGGTTTTCCAAATGAGATTTTATTCAATCAGGGCTTGAAATATAGACAGGGTTTTAGCTGATGGATTGATGGTGAGAATTCTCCAAAAGATGGACAAACATAGCTATGAGTCAGCATGACGTGCTCAAGAATAATACATAAGTGAATTTAGTTCAAAGATATTGTTCCTAATGTGCAACATTATGAAAGATACTAGAGGCCCAGTGCACAAATATTTGTGCACTCGGGGGGTCCCTCAGCCTGGCCTGTGCCCTCTCGCAGCCTGGGACCCCTCAGGGGATGTCCACCTGCTGGCTTAGGCCTGCTCCCTGGGGGATCGGGCCTAAGCTGGCAGTTAGACATCCCTCTGGCAGCCCGGGAGCCCTCGGGGATGTCCACTTACCAGCGGGGAGCAAGCCTAAGCTGCAGTTGGACATCCTTAGAGCTGCTAAGGAGGCGGGAGAGGCTCCCGCCACCACCGCTGTGCTGGCAGCCATCAGCCTGGCTTGTGGCTGAACAGAGCACCCCATGTGGGAGCACACTGACCCCCAGGGGGCAGCTCCTGCATTGAGCGTCTGCCCCCTGGTGGTCAGTGTGTGTCATAGTGACCAGTCATTCCCAGTCGTTCTGCTGTTAGGGTCAATTTGCATATTACCCTTTTATTACATAGGATATTGTGTTCATTTCTTTTTAGATAATTTAAATTATATAATATACTAGAGGCCCAGTGCATGTATTTGTGCACAGGTGGAGTCCATCAGCCTGGCCTGTGCCCTCTTACAATCCAGGACCCCTCAGGGGATGTTGGACTGCTGGGTTTCTGCCCCTTCCTGCAGGTTGGCCTGCAACGATCAGGCCAAAACCCAGCAGTTTGACATCCCTCCGAGGGATGTAGCAGTGCTAAAGTGGCAGGAGGCCAGGGAGGAGCTCCAGATGGGCCTGGGCACAGCTCTGCTGCTGCTTATCCTGGCCCTGCTGTGCCTTCTGCTGCTGCTGCCCCTACCACCGCCACCACCACCACCAAGCTGCTCTATAGTGGTAGTGCTGCTGTCGAAACAGGAGAGGCTCCCAGCTGTGCTCGCCAGCCATAAGCTGGCTCTGGCTGAGTGGTGCTCCCACTGGGGGAGTGCACTGACCACCAGGGGGAAGCTCCTGCATTGAGCATCTGCCCCCTGCTGGTCAGTGCACATCATAGCGACCGGTCAACTGTTCGTTCTGGTCGTTCCGTCATAATGGCCGCCAAGGCTTTTATATACATAGATTTTATCTTACCAATGAAACAGTAATATTCTTTTAGAATAGAATATTATTCTTAAAAATATTAAATGTATTTATGAAACTACCATAATATAAAAATTACATTATCATTCAAACACATATAAACTGAACAATGAATAATACTTATTTTGAGATAATGATTCATAATAATGCTGATTCAGAAAATTAAAATTTTTCTCTAAAACATGTACTACCTCTTGGTCATAATGTTTGAAAGTACTGAGGCAATGCAGTTGTTATTTTAAGATTTGAAGTAACAAACTGGTATTTTCTTTTAAACATTGAGAAAGAACCAATATTTTTCTGATCTTATTGCTCTCATAAGTTGTTTGCCTTTGTGCTCTAATGAGTCCTCTTTTATCATCTGAAGCTATTATTCTGAAACATAAACTAAGGTCTCTACTGCATGGCATCTCTATCTACTAATCCAAGTGATGATGTGGTAGGCCAACACTGTGCAAACATATCACATGAGTTGCATTTGAAGGTCAATAACTCAGGGTGATTTTATCATATGTCTTATGGATTAAATTGAATTGAAATGTATGAGGGAGAGAAATATATTTGAAATGCAAAATGTGCTTGTGGTGACTTGAGGACTTACTTGCAAACTATGCTTTTTAAATGTTACATAACAGTATATACTTTTAAAAATATATATTTATATTGATTTCAGAGAGGAAGGGAGAGGGAGAGAGAAATAGAAGCATCAATGCTGAAAGAGAATCATTGATCAGCTGCCTCCTGCACACCCCCTACTGGGGATCGAGCCCACAACCTGGGCATGTGCCCTTGATAAGAATCAAACTGGGGACCCTTCAATCCGCAGGCCTGTGCTCTATCCACTGAGCCAAACCAGGGTAATAGTATATACTTTAATAAATACTTTGCCATTTTTTATTAGTCTTTCATAATGCCCACTTTATTGCATGTTAGCTTTAGCATGGCCAACCAGACTTTGTAAAGATGAAATACCAAGTAGATGTGGTGTAAGTCTGAAGAGACAAGGATGAAAAATTATAATTAATGGAAAAGTATCACTCCATCCCCCACAGATTGTCATTGTCCAAATTTCAATTACTTTGGAAGAGTGACTATTTAAAAAATAGAAATGCTAATGAAAATTCAAATTGAAATGCAAATAACTTAGTCTCTCTTTGCTACCTTAAATGAAGTTTAGAATTTGACCAGGAAGGAAAAAAAAAGAAAAGTAAATGAAGGAGTTAGCGTCAGAGCAAAGTGCATAAAGCAGAAAGTCCTGATGGGTTGGAAGTGGAGAGATAGCATTAATTCATCATAATGTATTATTCCATAAAGAGATGAACCTAATAGATATCAGCAGAGGGGATGACCTGTACTATCAGATGTTTAAGATGACATAATGGGATACAATTTCAAGGCCACACATCAATTGCTCAGAGGCTCAGTAGGAGTAACTCTAATATTTGAGATAAGGGAGTTTAGAAAGCATTTACATTATTATATTAAAAACTAGAGGCCTGGTGCACGAATTCGTGCATGGGTGGGATCTGGCCAGCCCACTCTTATTGGGGCCGATCGGAGCTGATCGGGGCCAATCGGGGCCGATTGGGGCTGGGCTGGCCAGGGGGAGGGCATATGGGAGGTTGGCCAGCCAGCCTGCCCTTGATGGGGGTGGGGGGCCAATCAGGTCCGGGCTAGCCAGGGGGAGGGTACATAGGAGGTTGGTCGGCTGGCTCCACCCCCAATCGGGCTGGTTGGCCAGCCGCAGTGTGCATAATAGCGACTGGTTGTTCTGGTTGTTCCAGTTGTTCTGGTTGTTCTGGTTGCTTGGCTTTATATATATAGATTATAAATTGCTCTTTTTGTCTTGGAGATTTTAATGTCTAACTCATGCATTTAATATTTTCACAGTGTAATGTGATTAATAAAATATCATACTTTTATTGATGAACAATTGTGGCAGTACTGAATAGGATAAATAGGATCAAGTCAATTATTTTCTTACTATAAATTCCTACTAAAAAGACAATCTAGGAGCTAGGGGAGAGATGAATCAGTAGAGCACAGAGTATTTTATGGCAGTGAAAATACTATGTAAGATACCATAATGATGGACATGTCATTATGCATTTTGCAAACCCATAGAATGTACAACACCAAGAGTGAAGCATGATGTAAACTGTGAACTTTGGGTAATTATGATTCATCCATGTGGATTCATCAGTTGTAACAAATGTACTACTACGGTGGGAAATGTTGATAACTAGAGAGGCTATACATGTATAGGGGCAAGGTATATATGAGAAATCTCTGTAAGCTTCCTCTCAATTTTTCTGTGAACTTTATCTATGAAAAATTGTATTTCATAGATTGTTTTTTCCAGCATGTGGTTCACATAAAAAGAACAAGATTTTGAAATTAACTAGATTCTGTGTGTTATAAAACAAACACACAAACCAAATGCTTAAAAGTGAACTTTTATTTTGTTCATAATAATCCCAATCTAGACTTGGGGAAGTAAAGGTATTGCCATTTGGGAGCTCATGGTTACAAATGTGGTTTTTCTGATCATTTGACATCTACTGGGCAGTTGCAAAGGGTAATTTCAGAAAGAAGAAGAAGAAGAAGAAGAAGAAGAAGAAGAAGAAGAAGAAGAAGAAGGAGAAGGAGAAGGAGAAGGAGAAGGAGAAGAAGGAGAAGGAGACGGAGAGGGGAAGGAGAGGAGAAGTAGTGGAGAAGGAGATGGAGAAGGAGACGAGCACGCGAAGGAGAAGGAGAAGCCCAGGATGCTGTAGACGGAGTGGTGCTGGATCATCGGAAGTAGCACATAAGTAGAAGTGATGGTGAAGGAGTGAGAGGGAGTGGAAGTGGATGCCGTACACAATGAGTGAAGGGTACAGCGCTTACGAGGCCAGAAAGGGGACGAAGGAGAAGGCGCACACGTAGGGGGAGGCGGAGCGTGTTGCGCGACGGGCTGGGTTAGGAGCGCTGTGGGTAAGGGGGGGGGGGTGGCGCGGTGCGCGGGCGTCCG
>NW_005871101.1:5120382-5198776 GCF_000147115.1 Myotis lucifugus
TCTGTGACTTTATCTATGAAACAATTGTATTTCATAGATGCTGTTTTTCCATCATGTGGTTCGCATAAAAAGAACAAGATTTTGAAATTAACTAGATGCTGTGTATTATAACACAATCTCACAAACCAAACGTTTAAAAGTGAACTTTTATTTTGTTCATAATAATCCCAATCTAGACTTGGGGCAGTAAAGGTATTGCCATTTGGGAGATCATGGTTACAAATGTGGTTTTTGTGATCACTTGACATCTACTGGGCAGTTGCAAAGGGTAATTTCAGCAAGAAGAAGAAGGAGAAGAAGAAGGAGGAGGAGGAGGAGGAGGAGGAGGAGGAGGAGGAGGAGGAGGAGGAGGAGGAGGAGAAGGAGGAGGAGAAGGAGAAGAAGGAGAAAGAAGAAGAAGAAGAAGAAGAAGAAGAAGAAGAAGAAGAAGAAGAAGAAGAAGAAGAAGAAGAAGAAGAAGAAGAAGAAGAAGAGGAGAAGAAGAAGGGGAGGGGAGGGGGAAGGGGAGGGGAAGAAGAACGGAAAAAAAAGGATAGAAAAATAAGAAATGTGTGAGTTTTTCCAGCTGGTAAGGTTGCTCTTCTGTAGTCTTAATTTTGCCCCATGTGTTCCAATTTTTCTTTCCCTTAATTTGAGCCTCTCAGGTTATTACTAGGAAGCAGCATTTCTTATAATTTATTCTCTAGAAAAGATTTCAGGGCCAATTAACTTTAAGAACGACTGTGTTAAAGTTAAGGATTATTTCCTACCACAGTTTTATTTGGAGCAATGATTTTCAACCTTTTTCATCTCATGGCACAGATAAACTAAGTACTAAAATTCTGCAGCACACCAAAAAATTTATTATATTGTTTGCCAATCAGATAAGAAAAATAGGTATAATTTTTATTCATTCCCACCAGACAGCTATTGTTGTGGTGGCTGTTGCCATTCTTTGATAATTTAAGGGGAAAGAGGTCAGTGTCCCTGACTAAATAGTGAGGTATTACATGTTTTAAAAATTCTTGTGGCACATCAGTGTGCCTGCCACAGCATACAGGTTGAAAACGCTGGTTTAGAGGATTTATGATGCTAATGTGCATTGTAAATGCCCAAAAGGGAATACTGTGTATGTGATGTTTTCCAAATTTATTTGATGACTAATAGATTTGTCTGCATACCTAAGCATTTTAAACCAGAGTTTTGGCAAAGTGAGAACTCCAGAGATGTGAGAGTCAGCTTTCTGAACACTCATCAGAGAACAGCTGCAAGTGTGTTGATGGATGCTTAAAATATTTAAAAAAAAAGATTACAAGAGTATGGGAAGGGGATCCCTAGTCCCAGTTGGTGTATTATCTATAATCATAAAAGGGTAATATGCTAATTAGACTGGATGTCTTCTGGATTTCATTCTGGACATCCGTCCTGACGAAGCCGTGGCCGGAGGGAAGCTAGCCCGGGTCCCGGCTGCCTGCGGGCAGCCCGAGGGAAGCCAACCCGGGTCCTGGGTGCCTGCCTGCTGGCAGCCGGAGCAGGGAAGCAGTCTGGATCCCGCGTGCTGGAGTGAAGCTGGTGCACAAATTTCATGCATTGGGCCTCCAGTTTAGAATAAGGAGGGCAGTGGCTAACTAAGCAGAACTAAGTACAAACACTACTTCACTCTCAATACCCCACCACCATAATTTATTTCTTAGGTTGGAAAAAGGTAGAGTAAGAAGCAATAGTTGCTCACCTTCACAAATGAAGGAAATATAACATCGAAGTGATGATGTCCCTGCTATACAGGGAAAGTAGGGAGATATTAAGGTGTTTAATGCCCTGACTTCTATTTACAAGCGTTTGGAATATGCAGCAAGTGTACACTTCCTCAGGCTCCCTAAAGGAGCTGCTGAGGCAAGAGGAATCCAGTATTCCACCTTAAGGTACCAATGGCATGGTATGAGGAAATTCATAATGAAAATGAGAGGGATAGTGCTTAATTGGGGAGAGTGGAGCAATTCACAAGATACATCTGAGACAAAACCAAGCTTACTATCCTACCCCTTCCCATTAGGTTGGCTAATTAAGAAAAGGGGTATTTCCAGATACATTACCTAAGGAAAAAAATTCACAGTATCTACTCATTTTCGAATTGGATTTTGGAAAGGTTTGGAGAGCAAAGAAACCCCAATGCCAAAGCTTATTTGACTTATCTGTACCTGCTTGCCCTTGCAAAACATAAGCGGAACAGAAAAAGAGGGTGAGATACAGTCTGAAAATGCAATACAATAATAATTGCCAGAAATAAGTAGAGACATGTAAATTCATGATGGAACCACCGTTATAAGTTGCCACCTAACATAATAGTGCTGCTAAACTCTAATATAACAACATGGATTCATTTGCAGAGACAAGCAGTAAAGAGATACTTGAAACATAATCCAAGGGCCTGATGCCAGTCCATGGTGTATGAGTCCACTTCTGAGCTTAATAGAAATGTGACCAGAAGACATAGGAAGAAATCAAGTTCATTATGCATCGGAAGAAGCAAAAGTAATGATGCTAATACCCAAGGACCAAGGGCTAACACACTTTTCTTTTTTCCTGAACAAGTTAAGGCTCAAAATTCTTATCAACGTCAAGTAGGGGAGATCTTTATTTTAAGGAAAGAAGACATAATATCATTGCAAGAAAATGGAGGGCAACCTTTCATTCTTGTGTCTTAAAAATGAAGAAAAATAATGGGATAATTAATGAAGTTTAAAAAGACATAAAATTACTTATTCATTTTGCTCTATTTTTACCTGTGGGATATTTATGTCTTCAAGATGATTGTTTATGCTAAAAATTAGTAGTATTCTATTGTTATTTATATTAGAAGTGATTTTTTAAAAAAATTCTAAAATTCCAAAGATTTTGTGAACCATAGCTTCCATAAAATGTGCTCACTGAAGCTAAAGCATTTCAGCCTGATGTGTTATTTTTTTTAAATCAAGGTAACATTTTAAGCTGTTATAAGCAACCATTCTCACACCTCCCAAAAAAGTAGATACTATTTTCACATATCAATCAATGATATTTAAACCCTCATATTGGAAAAAACAGTTAATTGGATTCTGTGTTTATATTTTAACTTTTACACAGCTTAGATAGAGAGTATTGTTTACTTACCTTTTTAATTATTAGAAACTTATAATGGATATGGACTTTTTCAAAATAAGAGTGTAATCATGCTGGGATACCTATCACCCTATTGATTGCTAGATATTATTAACTTCTTTAACTTCCTAGGCAGATATTCTCCTCCTCCCTCAGAGCTCCATGTGTGCCTTTACTACACTGTAAGAAATTTGTATGTATTTCCACTAAATGTTAAAATTGTGTCTGATTTTTTTGTGATTTTATATCACTTCATTAAATATATTTTAATGTTTATGATGTTCAAGCATTTCATGGCATGTTGAGATAAACGTAAATAAAACTACCTTATTTTATTGTATGGTAGATGAAAGTCACAAGTAATCCTATATAATATAACCCTAATATGCAAATCAAGCTAATGGAGGACCGACCAGCAGAATGACTGGTTTCTATGATGTGCACTGACCACCAGGGGGCAGACGCTCAAAGCAGGACTTGCCCCCAACCAGGGCAGCTACTGCGTTGAGCATTTCCCCCCCTCACCCCAGAGGGAGGCAATTAGCAGCAGCAATGGGGAGGCGGGGCTGGCCAGAGGGTGGTGCCAGGCTACCAGCCAAGGCAGGTGCCAGCAGGGGCCCCCCAATTGCCCTGATCAACGGCCAGGCCTAGGCACTCTACCCTATATATTGGGAACAGTCTCTTAGATTTAAAAATTAAAACCTGGCAAGGCTACTCTAACACTGAAAAAATAGGATGATGCAGCAATGACATGCATGGACTCTGGCTTGCACATTTTGTGGTCAGCCCTCATTCTGACACTTATAACTATGTGAGAAAGCCAATTACTTAACTTCTCTCTGCTTCAGTTTTTTCACCCATAAGAGGGGAAAATGGTACTACTGTCTCAGAAGGATCATGCTATGTACTATTTTTTATAATCAAGGCAAAAAAAATGTAGCTGTCCATACAACAGCAAGATGCCTTTCACCTGTATAAAAAGTATGGTCACTGGTGCATGCAGCATCCCAGATTGCAAGAGGGATGTCCAACTGCCGGTTTAGGCCTGACATCCCCTGAGGGGACCCAGATTGCAAGAGGGTGCAGGCTGGACTGAGGGACCCCCTCCCCCCAGTTCACAAATTTCATGCACCAGGCCTCTAGTTAGTTTAATAAAGTTAAAATGCCACTATGCCAATGGACTAATTTTTAAAAATCAACTAATCATAATTGGGTATTTCATTAATGATTTCTAAATGATTTCTGGAGCAATTCCCTAAATGATTTCTGGAGGCCAATTTATATTGTAATAGCTAGAGAATGAAAGGAAAGAGATAGCATTGCAAATAGTGGTCAAAGTATAAAGAAGGTAATAAAGGTTTTTAAAAAAAGTAGATGGATTGGTTGGGGAATGGACATCATTTCCATGTAAATGAGATATAGGATATCTCACTTGATGTCTCACTAAAGATTTTTACCTGAACAACTCTAAAGTCTTTTGACCAAAGTATCTCAATCTCATTTTGAAGAACAGTATGGAACTGTGATAGACTGGAAGCAGAGAAATCTGTTCAAAGCTAAGAATTAGTAGGAATTGATGAAAATTGATGAAATCTCTATTGGGGAAAGGGAAGTGTTGAAATTACTGAAGACTTATATTTAGGAAAATTAAAGGGACGATGAGACCATAAAACATGGAAGAGAATCCCAAGGGAGGATTCATTTTTGATAGCCAATAGCATTTGATTTTGAATATATTGAATATGTGATATTGTCTGAACACCCATGATATTGGTCAGTCCAGCCTGAAAAAAAAGGTTTGAAGGTCAATAAGTCAGAGGCAACATTTAGAAGTGATGCATGAACACATAATCTGAAATTGTGGGAGCAGATTACTCATCCAGAGAGCTCTAAGAGAAAATAGGAAAAGAGTCTGGTGTAGGGATTAAGAAGGTGCATTTAGACTTTTAAAAGATTAAGACAAAAAACAATTGAAGTTAGGGAGATAAAGGCAGAGGTGCTTTGGGAAGGAAGGGAGTGCTGTACGAACTGGAAATGGGAGAGTTAGCTTGGCAAACAGACCTCTAACAGATTCCACAGGGTGATAAGAAGAAGATAAAGGGATAAGGAGTCAAAAGATTAAGGAAATGGAGGTTGCTCAATCTTGTGAACATTTTAGTAATTTATGGAATAAAAATAAATAGAGCCGAAACCGGTTTGGCTCAGTGGATAGAGCGTTGGCCTGCGGACTGAAAGGTCCCAGGTTCGATCCTGGTCAAGGGCATGTACCTGGGGTTGTGGGCACATCCCCAGTAGGAAAAAAATAGTCCCAGTTGTTGGAGACCCAGGTAGTCTTAGATATTTACACATGTAAATTTATCCTCACAACAATATGTAATATGGAAGATGTCATCCTTATGGTAAAGCACAGAGAAAAGAGGCTTGGAAAGTGTATGTAGCTTGAAGAAGGTCTCTATGATGAGTGACAACCAGGAATCGCCTTGACTCTCCGAATCCAGAACCAATGTTCTTCACATTCCTCCATCTTGATTCATCAGGCTGTTGCTATATAGTCGGACAGTGAAAGACAAATACTGTAATGATCTCACTTATATGTGGAAAGGAAAAAAAAAACACACCTTATAGATACAGAGAACAGATTGGTGGTTGCCAGAGAAGGGGGATGCTGTGTGTCAAAAATGGGTGAGATGTTCAAAAGGTAAAACTTGCAGTTATAAGATAAATAGGATCTAGTTATGTAATATACAACATAGTAAATAAAGTTAACAATACTGTATCATGTATTTGAGAGCTGCTAGGAGACTACATCTTAAAAGTTCTTATCCCAACAACAGAAAATTGTGGGAGATGAGGGATGTTAAGTAAACTTGTGGTAATCGTTTCATAATATATACTTTTATAAAACATCAAGTACACTTAAAACTAATATAATGTTATATGTCAATTATATCTTAATAAAACTGAAAAAATAATAAAACAAAAATAGTGATATTATAAAGCAGTAGGCAAGGAATATTTAATGGGGTAAGGTTCACAGGTAAGGGAAACCTTGTTTACCCTTCAGTAATTTTTTGAAATATTTTCCTCACCATAATTCTCCCAGTGTTTTTCAGCCCCCTTCTCTGTATGCCATGTCCTTCTTCTGTCAGTCTAAATGTGATTATCAGCCAATTTATCCTATGTTGTCTAATCAGGTAATAAGGGCCTTTCTAAAATGGTGCCTTAGTAGTTGATACTGCATTTCACACAGCTCTTTGTAGAAAAATACCTAACCTCCTAGTTCTATAGCCATAGAACTCACTCCTTGTTTTTCTCTACCTGATCACTTTAACATCATAGCCCAGCACACCACCAGGTAAGGTGAGACTCCCAATATTTAATATAATACAACCAGAGGCCTGGTGCACAAAAATTTGTGCACTCGGGGGGGTCCCTCAGCCCGGCCTGTGCCCTCTCACAGTCTGGGACCCCTAGGGGGATGACCGCCTGCTGGCTTAGGCTTGCTCCCTGGGGGATTGGGCCTAAGCTGGCAGTCAGACATCCCTCTGGCAGCCCAGGAGCCCTTGGAGGATGTCCACCTGCTGGCTTAGGCTTGCTCCCTGAGGGATTGGGCCTAAGCTGGCAGTCAGACATCCTTCTGGCAGCCCAGGAGCCCTCGGGGGATGTCCACTTGCCAGCGGGGACCAGGCCTAAGCTGCAGTCGGACATCCTTAGTGCTGCTGAGGAGGCAGGAGAGGCTCCCACCACCACTGCTGTACTGGCAGCCATCAGCCTGGCTTGTGGCTGAGCAGAGCTCCCCCATGTGGGAGCGCACTGAACACCAGAGGGCAGCTCCTGCATTGAGCGTCTGCCCCCTGGTGGTCAGTGTGTGTCATAGTGACCAGTCATTCTGTCTTTCTGTTTTCAGGGTCAGTTTGCATATTACCCTTTTACTATATAGGGTAGAGGCCTGGTGGATGGGTGGAGGACGGCTGGTTTACCCTGAAGGGTGTCCCGGATCAGGGTGGGGGTACCGCTTGGGTGCCTGGCCAGCCTGGGTGTGGGGCTGAGGGCCGTTTCAGGCTGGCTGGCAACTGAAGCTCCCAGTCTCTCCTTTTTTTTTTTTTTTTAAATTCTGGGATTTATTTACCTTCTATAATTGAAACTTTGTTGCCGTCACTGGAGCTGAGAGCCGGCTCCTACTCGCTCCAGCTCTGAGGCCACAGCCTGCTGAAAGCAGGTATCTGGGGTTTGTTTAGCTTCTATAATTGAAAGTTTGTTGCTTTTGGAGCTCAGAGCCGGGCCGTGGCAGGCGGAGAACCTTGGCTTCCTCCATCACTGGAGCAAGCAATGCTCCTGCTCGCTTCAGCTGCGTGGCTGCCGGCCGCCATCTTGGTTGGGTTAATTTGCATATCGTGCTGATTAGCCAATGGGAGGCATAGCGAAGGTATGGTCAATTACCATGTTTGTCTATTATTAGATAGGATGCTCCACTTACACAAACATGGGATAGAGCAATCCTATTATGTTAATTATTGCCCTGTTTGGTGTGTGTAGATCATATTATACTTTGCTTATTCATGGTAAAGTGGTAGCAAGGAGCTAATTACCATTTTACTGTAAAATGGATGAAAATATAAACCATTTGTTAAATGGTAAAGTGTGTTTTTGCAGTGAGTCCTGAAATGAAATGGTAGATAGTAAGTACCTGTCCATTACCAATATGGCTCTTTCAAAATAGAACAGGGAGAGGATTAAAATTCTGTAGATAGGATACTTGTCCATAGTCATTATTCAATAACTGACATTTTGTGACCTCATAAAAATGTTAACACCCATTTTCTCATTCATATGTAACCCCAGAAAAAATTAAACTGGCCCCAATCATAATTTATATGGGCATATATTAACTACTTCTAAGAATCTTCACTTTTGTTACTAAATGACATACTGAAATTTCAACCTCATATTGAAGTTTTACTTTTCATTTTTAATATTGAAGTTATTTGATTTATCTGACCCACAAAAATACAAATAGCATGACAAATAGGATAACTTAAATAATGTGATGTTTTCACCAAGAATAATGTTACCTAGAGTCCACTCATAAAATAATATGAGTTACATTTGAACCATTTTTAAAATCAAATAATACAGACCTAGCATTCTGATAAGATGTTTTTTCTCTGCAGAAACCTTCTGGATTCCACAGCATCTACCAAAATAATTACATAATTAAAAGTTTGGTGTGTTAGGCAGAATAATGCCTCATGCCTGGATACACACACACACACACCCAAAGATGTCCACAGTTTAACCTCCAGCATCTGTTAACATGCTACCGTAAGTGGCAACAGTGTTTTGAAAGCTGCCAGAAAGAAGGCTGTTCTGCCAATACAAGTGGGACTTCTGACCTCCAAAAATATACTAAATATATGTTGTTTACACCAGCAAGTTCATTTAGGTTATATGAAGTTTCCCCAGCCTATTCTTTTATGAGGTTTATCCTATATAACAAAGAGGTAATATGCAAATTAACCCTCACACCCTCACAAGATGGCTGCCTATGACCAGGCCGGCAGGGGGGTTAGTGAGGGACGACTAAACGACTGAACAGCAAGCTGCATGGGGCAACCAGGCTGGAAGAAGGGCCAATTGGGGATGACCAGGCCAGCAGGGGGGGATGTTGGGGGCGACCAGGCCAGCAGGGGATGGTCAGTGAGGGGCAACCAGGCTGGCAGAGGGGGACAGTTGGGGACGACCAGGCCGGCAGGCAGGTGAGCGATTAGAAGTCAGTGGTCCAGGATTGTGAGAGGGATGTATGACTGATAGGGCCTAAACCAGCAGTTAGACATCCCCTGAGGGGTCCCAGATTGGAGAGGGTACAAGCTGGGCTGACCAGCCCCCTGCCCCCAACCCCCGTGCACAAATTTTGTGCACTAGGCCTCTAGTAGTAAATATTTATTTTAAATATAAGACAGTCCCAGTAGTATAATATAGTGATTAAAGGAGTTTCTCAGACACAGGCACAAATTGGTATTTAGCAAAGACTCAAATGACCTCCTATACAGATTTCTGAAGATCCTTTCCTAAGTGCCTCCCTCCTGTCCAGGATATACCTCTGATATCTACGTGCCTCAGATTTAACTTTACTTTCTGAATTCTCAATTCAGTGATACCACTGTGCTCTGCGAGGGATCTTTATTCCTGAACTACAATTCAGCATGTGTCATTATCAAACAGAGGAGGTCATGTGGTTTCCTCCTTTGTTTAGATTCATAGGGATCATGGTCTTATGCTGCCTGTAGTTTTGTTTATTGTATGGCTGTCAAATCAACCTTTAGTAAATTATTTATATATTCATTCATCACTCAAGCTGAGCATTCTGCTGTCCACAGACTGGGCAGTCCCCAGGATATCTTTAAAGGTTCCATACAGCTCTCTGGCTACAAATTAGTGATGCATATTTTGGGCAATGTTGTCAATCTCGGAAAAGTAATATTTCCCCTGTGCTTATTTATTTTATTTATCATTATTATTTTTTGCTTCATTCTGTCTCTGAGTGGTTCCTTAAGGACTTTAATGAGCAGGACCGAGGGAGAGTTACCACCTCAATTTGGGCCAGTCTGCTCTGATTGTTGGTTTCACTATAATCCTTAAACCTTTCCAGTCACTAGTTGCCCTGGCAATGTCACTACCAACTCTTTTGGATACAGCTGCAGAGAGCTGATGTTGAGGACCAGGGCAGACGTGGCACTTACTGCACTACCATTGCACATCAGTTGTATGTCATTAATGTCTTTGGTTCGAACTTGGGCATCATGATGGAGACAGCTGATATTGGATAAACCTAGCTGCAGGGTGACTAAAGAAAATTTTACCTTGGCCTCCTTTGAGCTGAAAGCCTTCTGTAGTTTTCAATATTAAAACAAAACATTTTTTTTTCATGAAAATTGTCCATGTTTCTAATTATTTGTGGAAATTATTTAAGACTGTTACTCTACCGTGGCTGGAACCAGAGTCTGGAAAATACTTAGTTAAAAATCAAGCATAATTCATCTATTGTGCTAGAGATCATAATATCATAACTGTCTTATGAATGACTGTCATTTACTTAGAGTAGGTGTAAAGAAACTTTTTAAAGTCATATCTTGGTTGGAATGCAGGTTGCTTAAGGATATACATTTTTAAAAATTTTTCACGCTATATATTTAAAATGTATAACTTTATGTAAGTTTGAACCCCAAAACGTATATGTAAATATCTGTGTCTGTGTTTAACAGATAATGCATTTTTATATAACTCATCTTCATTTATTTATATAGAGCTTCCAAGAGTGGAGAAGTGTGTAACTGATTATAGTAGTAAGGCCATGGGGCTTTGGTTTGAAATGCAAGATGCATGTAAGTGGAATATAAAAGAATGAAGAGGTAAAATGTAGTGCTAAGAGGTTGCATTTTGGGATCTGGTGAACTACCTTAAGCCAACGTGAAGCGTTCTGGTCAATATGGATACATGAACTGTTTGTATCCAAATATTCTTGATCAAATATAGTGTTCCTTCACCGGAACAGACTATTCCAGACTTCTAGGAAACATATGCAGCTGATCTATTGCTTCATTCAAGAAGTTGCCAAAGACTCTTATAGTGTTAACCCTATTTGGACTTTCTTAGCCTGAAATTTCCAAATAATCACATTAATTTAAAGTAAGACATAGTCTGAGTAATAGGATTAAATTAAACAGCAATGTCTATAACATATGCTGAATGTTCTAAGCTATCACAGCCCAGCCTGATGGGGACAAAGTAGATGAACTCGACTGAAATCAAAGAATTCAATTTTGATTCAACATTGGCACCTCATATTAAAGTACATTTTATAAACATACAAAAAATGAAATCACCTACCTTAGGCTAGATATACATGCTTAATACTATTGGATGAATTGATTTAGTCAAATGGTTGATTATCTTTTAAAAAATAACCTTATTACTTATTGGTTATATTGAGTTTCCCACTTTTTATTAATTGATCTTATTTTCATAAATAAATATTATGCTTTAATGAAAATGTTGAATGAAATCTTTAAAATATATTTTTATTGATTTCAGAGATGAAAGTAAAGGGAGAGAGAGATAGAAACATCAATGATGGGAGAGAATAATTGATTGGCTGCCTCCTGCACATCCCACACTGGAGATCTAGCCATAACCTGGGCATGTGCACTGACTGGTAATTGAACTATGACCTCCTGGTTCATAGGTAGACATTCAACCACTGAGCCATGCTGGCTGGGCTTGAATAGATTTCTTATACTGTATTCTAATCTCTCTTGAAAGTATGCTCTTTCTTTTCAGCTCTTTTAAAATAAATTATTACATTCTTAAAAGTTTTCAAAATATGAATTTTGAGTTGATTTAAGCATAAAGAACTTTAGCTTTATTAATGCAATTTGGAAAATCAAAGAGTAAAGTTTGGAGAAAATAAAAATAGAATGCATAGTGAACATATGTACAAAAATTATTTTGTGGAAAACGACCACAACATTACAAACACAATAACAAATACCATAGTGTGAAGTTGCCAGTCATAGAAAAGCTACTTTTCAAGGTCCAAAGAAATAAATTTATCTGAAACATTGGAAAGTAACACCTTTACCTTCTATGGTTTACTAGGTCTCCTGCATCTACATAATTGACTCTCCGCTTATAATATTCTGTGTCTCTTTTAAAATTTTACAGTTCTACTTGAGTTTATGTCTTAATTTTTCCACAACATTATAAACCCTGAGGTCAGGGACTGTGTCTTATTGAGCTTTATATTCTCATGATCACCCAACACAATGTTTTGAACACTGTAAGGTAGCATTTAGTATGTTTGATGAAAACATGGTCTAAAGACTCAGAACAGCATATGTCAATATACAAAACAAAACAAAACAAAACAAAACAAAACAAAAAAACAGAATGTTTCCCAGCTTTCAAATGTTTTTAAGGTTTGACCTTGATCTTCAGCAAAAGTTTTGAGCATGGGAGGAGAGATGGGGGAAGATTTTGTTGCTACAATTTAATCTCAATAAAAATTAATATTACCTAATTTTTATCCTTATTTTTCTTTATATTCTCTTAGAGCTATTTTTATTTTTGCCTATAAGCTAATAATGCAATCAGACTGATATTTTTCTTGGTCCTCAACACTGTAGTGAATTCTGTTCAATTGCTTGACCACCTGAGGATATACTCAACCAATTCAAAGCACTTTATCAATGCAAATCACATAGAGAACTATACATTGATAATTACATAGGAAAAATAGCTATAAATATTTCACAATCCTATATAATAAAAGGCTAATATGCAAATCAACTGAATGATGGAACGACTGGTCACTATGACGTGCACTGACCACCAGAGGGAAGATACTCAATGCAGGAACTGTCCCCTGGTGGTCAGTGTGCTCCCACAGGGGGAGTGCCACACAGCCAAAACCCGGGCTGATGGCTGGTGAGCACAGTGTCGCTGGTGGGAGCCTTTCCTGCCTCTGCATCAGTCAGACAGCCCCCAAGGGCTCCCAGACTGCTAGAAGGCATAGGCCGGGCTAAGGGAACCCCCCCCGCAAGTGCACAAATTTTGTTCACTGGACCTCTAGTATTTTAATAACACATGAGTATCAGCTGCCACTTCTCTCAATGATCAAAACAGATAAAGACTGAAAAATTATAGAATACTAGAGGCCCGGTGCATGGGATTCCTGCACTGGCAGGGAGCATGGCCTGCGGGGATTGGCTGGCTGTGGGAGTGCCACTCATCCCAGTCAGCCGAATGGCTGTGAACTCATCCTCTGAGCAGCTGCTCTCTGGTCCGGCATCTTCTGTGGAGCTGGAGCACTAGCCTCTCCAGGAGACCCATTTGAGGCCTGACCTAGGGACAATAGCACTGAGAGGCGGTGGAGTAGGCCTTAGTCCTGTGGCAGCCATGAACTCGCCTCCCAGCCTCCAGTGTCAGCTCTGCAAGCCTGGCGGTGGCACTGCACAGCCTGCGGGCGTCCCAAGGAGGTGGCAGGGAGTAAGGAGGAAAAGCCTGGGGTGAGGAGGCAACAATTGCAGACCAGGTTCCTGCTGTTCTGCAATTCAGCCTGGGGTTTGCAGTGGGAACAGCTGCTCATCCCGGTCAGCCAAGCGTCTCTCCCACTATGGTAGCACACTGACCACCAGGGGGCAGATCCTGTGTTAAGTGTCTGCCCCCTGGTGGTCAGTGCACATAATAGCAACTGATTAACTGGTCGTTCTGGTCATTCTGCCATTGGGTCGCTGGGCTTTTACTATATAGGATTCTTCAGTTACTTCTGATTATTGCCATTCTATTTAAGTGGGCTTATCTATATAACCTACTTGTGTATTTTATTTTTATGCACACATTCATTGCATGGTACTGATTTTAATTCTGTGCCTCCGCAATGCACTCAAAAACAGTTCAATTAATTTTATAGTAAGGTAATTTTAAAATTTCATTTTAAAGTAGCTGTTTTACTGAAACTGGGGCTGTTGGTCTTTAATAGCCCTAAGCAGACAAAGCTTTATCTACAAAAATTCACAAAAAGTAAGTGATTAATGATATAAAATAGTGTTTTTTAAATCAATTTTAAAAATGATTCCTTGGAGTCCAATATAGACCCCGAGAAAGCTTTTCTAGACCATTTCTCTGTGGACTCAAACAATGCCTATCTATTTAAATAGATGCATATTACCTCTTTTTTATTGCTTTAGTATCTCCACTTTTTATCATAATTTTTGTCTAAATGACTTGGTTTCTCTTTATTGCCCCATATTCTACAGAAAGAGGCTAATAACTATGCATACATATAAGGTTTTATAAATACATTTGAAATCTCATTTAAAATATTCTTTAAGATTAAACTCTTCGGACCACATAATTGTAATACTTTTAATTTTTCTCAAAGGTCATATGATTTTCAACCTTCTAATCCATTGGTAATTTTTTCTTGGCTCTAAACCACTCTATCTTTTGCAAAAGTCATTCTTTTAGCTTTCCAAATCCAAATACTTGGAAGACTAGGGGGAAAATGCAAGTCATAGCTTGCCAAGAAGTAAGGCACTAGTAAATATTGTGTGCTTCATATTGTGACTACAGTGGGTTGTACTAAAAGTAAACAAGTTCTTGTATAGAGTACAGTTTTCTTTCAGAACATGTGTGTGTGACCCTAAGAAATTTAGTTCCAAGTTTTTTGTGTAGGAACAAGATTGCTTGTATCAGCAGGTGGGTGTGAGTAGCAGATAATGAACTTAAGTCTCAGTTTATTTTTACAAAAACATTATAAGCAAAGACAAACACAATAAAAGGTAATCAGAAAGATTAGGTCAATACTATCATAAATAAGAGCAAAAGAAAAATCAGAAAATAGAAATACATAGAGTCTGGATATTGCTATCATTATAGATTTTAAAATGAATTTAATATTATGTTTAAGGTGATAAGATGTTATCAAAATACTAGGAACTTTAGTAGACTGAAGGAAGAAATAATCAAATATAATTATAGAACTTAGAAATAGAAAAAATGAAGTTAATAAATCACTAGACATGTGTCACTACATGTTAAATACCAATAACAGAAAAATTAGTCAACTGATAATAAGGGAAAAATCCAGAAATAATTTGGAGAGGCAAAATGATGGAAAATAGAATATCTGAAATATTTTAATTGGATTTCCAGAGAGAGAGAAGGAAAACAGGGTGTGTGTGTTGGGGGGCGGGGGGTGGCTAAAAGTCTCCTAAAAGTGATGCAATACTTCATGTGCATTCATATTTATTGAACACACATTCAACAAAACAATAGACTTCAATCATAATGAATATTAAGTTTATATAAAAGTACAGAAAAAAGAGAAATAGAACACTATAAAATAATCTAGAAAAACTATGTTTTTAAGAAGATAATGTATACTATTTTAAGTAGCCTATATATTAGTGTGTAACTTGGAAAACGAGATACTCTGTAAACTTAATATAATGTGGCTGTTACAATGAACATGTTTTTTTTCATGAAAATAAAATATTTTACTTTATGAAATACATTAGAATGCAAAGTATTCTGATACCTCAAAATGAAAAGAAAAAACGGGTCATTTCTTTGGTTCATGGTATAACGAAGTAGATTGAAAATTATTTTCAATTATTTCAATTTCATATACAAATCAATTTTAGAAACTTATCACTTACAAAAGACATATATAAGTTGACAAATGCTAAGTTATTGATACATTACTCATACCACCAGCTTTCAATTCAAAGGCAAAAGATCAAATAAACTGAATATAGGTGAATGAATCAATTTTCATCAGAATAAAAATTCAATATTAGAATTTACTCCTCTCATATCTTTTTTTTCTGTTAAACAAAAACAGATCCAGAGACAGAGAAGCATCAATCAGACCATCAAACCTCAGAGGGAAGGTAGGGGAGGGTGGGGGTAAGGGGGAGAGATCAATCAAAGGACTTATATGCAAGCATATAGGCCTAACCAATGGACACAGACAACAGGGGGGTGAGGGCATGAGTGGGGGGGGATTGGGGATAATGTGGGGATAAAGACACATATGTAATAACTTAATCAATAAAGAAATTAAACAAAAAAACGTTTATTTTCTTAAATAAGTTGAATATTTTGAATTAAAAATAGTTGTTTTTCCAAAATTTGTTTTGAAATAACATATTATCATGAAATAGCAAAAAAGTCTTCATTACAATTGCACATATTGATTTCCAAGAGTATTTATTGTATTAGTTTCATATTGCTGCTGTGAAAAAAAAATTACAAACATAGTGGCTTAAAATAACACATATTCAGTATCTAACAACTAAGGAGATCGAAGTCCAATACAAGTCTCACAGGGCTAAAACCAAGATGTCTGGAGGGCTTTGTTCCTTTCTAAAGGCTCTATGGGATAATCTATTTCAAGGACATTGCTTGGCTCATGACCTTGATTCTCCATCTTCAGTCAACAACACAGTGTCCAACCTTTTTCACATTTCATTACTAAACTCCGGTTCTGCCTCCCACTTCCAATTCTAAGCCGCTTGTAATGTCATTGTCCCATCTCTCTATTTTAAAGACAACTGATTTGAAACCTTAATTCCAACTGCACCTGAATCCCAGGACGTCATTGAAGGGGTCACTATTCTGCCTACCATAGTATTTTCTTTTTTCTGCACATTTTTTTCCCCAAAGATGGGAAACTAGTGTTACTTACCCATTTTATATCTATTATTTTCAATCTAAAGATAGTTATAAATGTCTAACTCAATAAGTTTTCCCTTCACTAAATAATAATTCATCTTATTTTACTCCCCTTGAATATATGCATGTGAATATCAGCAATTTTAATGAAAATACCAGTTCCATAAGCTTAATATCAGCAAGCAATTCAGCCATTAGGCAGCAGAATAAATATTTAGAAATTTTAGTTCACAGTCATTTTGCCTATTGATCTCCTTTTTCTTCTGACTTATTACATTTATCTTCTGAACTATTGATCATCTTGGCTGCTCTTTTCTAATTTCATTGCCATTTTTTCACATTCATTTAAAATTATTAAAGAAAAGAAACCTTTTTTAAAGAAGTATGAAATATGTAGTTAGATGGCCTGGGAGGAGTTGGGAGTGGGGTGGAGGGAAAAAAGGGGACATATGTAACACTTCTACACTAATAAAAGAGAAACATGGTAATTAGCGTACGACCGCTACCCTTTCCATTGGCTAATCAGCATATCCTTATGCAAATTAACTGTCAGCCAAGATGGCGGCTGGCAGCCATGCACTGAAGCGAACAGGGAGGCTTGCTTGCTCCAGTGACGGCGAACTCCAACGTTCCCCGCCTCACTTGCCGGCCTCTCAGCTGCAACTCTAAGCAACTATGTACTATGTTGCAAATAAGAAGCTAAACAAAACCCCAGAAACCGGCTTTCATTCAGCCAGGCTTCAGCCAGCCGGACAGCAACATTGTATTGATGTTTTCAGCAGCAAGGCCTCAGAGCTAAAGCTGGCCCAGAAAAAAAAAAAAAGAAAAAACGGAGAGGTTGGGAGCTTCAGTCACCCATTTCTGGAAAACAGCCCTCAGCCCCTCACCCAGACTGGACAAGCACCCCAGTGGGGACCCGCACCCTGATCCAGGACACCCTTCATGGCAAACCAGCTGGCCCCCACCCATGCACCAGGCTTCTATCCTATATAGTAAAAGGGTAATATACCTCCCGGCACCGGGATCAGTGGAGCAGCGAGGCTCCCGGCACCAGGATCAGCATGACAGGGGGCAGCGCCCAAACCCCCTGATCAGCCCTGCTCTGTGCCTGATAGGGGGGAGCTCCCCAATCCCCTGATCTCCCTGCGGCTCTGTGTGTGACAGGGGGCGGGGTCACAACCTCTCTATCCGCCCTGCTCTGTTCGTGACAGGGGAAGGCGCCCCAACCCCCTGATCAGCCCTGCTCTGTGACTGATAGGGGGGAGCTCCCCAATCCCCTGATTGCCCTGCGGCTCTGTGTGTGACAGGGGGCGGGGCCACAACCTCCCTATCCACCCTGCTCTGTTCATGACAGGGGAAGGCGCCCCAACCCCCTGAGCAGCCCTGCTCTGTGCCTGATAGGGGGAGCTCCCCAATCCCCTGATTGCCCTGCGGCTCTGTGTTTGACAGGGTGCGGTGCACCAACCACCCCCCCCCACGGGCCCTGCTCTGTGTGTGACAGGGTAGAGCCATAACCTCCCCATTGGCCCTGCCCTGAGTGTGACAGGGTGCAGCGCCCCAACCCCCTGATCCTCCCTGCTCTGTGTGTGACAGGGGGCGGTGCCCCAGCTCCCCTATCGGCCCTACTCTGTGAGTGACAGGGGGGAGCTCCTCAACCCCTTGATCGGCCCTGCATCAGCATGACAGGGGCAGCTCCCCAACCCCCTGATCGACCCTGCTCTGTGTGTGACAGGGTACGGATCCCCAATCCCCTGATCGCCTGCTCTGTGCGTGACAGGGGTTGGCACCCCAACCCCCTGATTGGCCCTGCTCTGTGCGTGACAGGGGGTGGCACCCCAACCCCCCAATCGGCCCTACCCTGATCGTGACTGACGGTGGCATCGCAACCTCCCGATCCGCCCTGCTCTGTGCATGACAGGGGGCGGCACCCCAACTCCCCAATAGGCCCTGCTCTGAGCCTGACCAGGGGCTTCACCTAGGGATTGGGCCTGCCCTCTGCCACCCGGGAGCAGGCCTAAGCCAGCAGGTTGTTATCTCCCGAGAGGTCCCAGACTGCGAGAGGGCACAGGCCGGGCTGGGGGACCCCCCCCTCCCCCCCCCGAGTGCACAAATTTTTGTGCACTGGGTCTCTAGTTCAATAATAAAGATAAATTAAAAAAGACATATCCAGTTAGATGAATATGTTAGTCTTTGAATGAAAAGCTCAATTTTATGGGCAAGTAGTCATGAACAACTATGCTTCTCAGTTAAGTCCAAATCATTCAATTCCTGGTTCCGTTTTTACTAGCCCTGTCACCTCTAAATAATTATTAAGCACTTTAATAATAGTAAAGGGAGCTTCAGACTCTTTCTGACATAAAAATTTAATAATTTATCTTTATTGAGGTATTTCTAAGAGTTAAAGTATATGTTTAATAATAAAAAGAAACATGTAAATTAATTGTCCCTCTGCTACACTCACCAGCCAATCAGAGTGAGTATGCAAATTAACCTCATCACCTCCATGGAGACTGACAGCAGGTAGCAGGCAGCTCCCAGCATGGCCCGCTTGGCCTTCTCTGCGGTGTGGAGCAGGCAGGCTCTGCAGAGAGCAGAGAACCACAGGGAGTAGGCCTACGCCATCAGTAGGACATCCCCTGAGGGCTCCCAGATTGGAGAGGGTTCAGGTCAGGCTGAGAGACATCCCCCACCCCCATGCATAAATTTCATGAACCAGGCCCCTAATATGTTTATAAAATGATAGCATATAGCTGGATTTGAGTAAGGTCTGAATAAATGTTTTATTTCGATTTTGTTCATATAGGATAATACAACAGTACTATGGGACAGTGATACTAAGCAACTGTTACACTACAGTACACATGTGACTCTTGGAATGAACAATTGTTCACTGTGGGATTATATGTTGTTGGATTATATGAAATTCCACATTACATTAATAAATTCAGCTCTTTATAACATACTTTGGGTCTTGGTTCAGAAATTTTGCATGGGGAATATTTAAAACTGAATGAAGCATAAATTCTAATTAACATGGAGATACATATACATGAAAAGAATACTGGGGAATAATATTGGTAATACAATCTGGGACATGCCGCAAATGGCAGCATTTGCAATAACACAGGTGGACCTTGACAATGTCATGCTAAACAAAATAAGTCAGACAGAATAAGTCAAGAACCACATGATTTTACTCATACAGGGGATTATAAAACTGAAAGTAACAAATGAACAAACAAGACAAATAAACAAAAACTCTGACACAGACAACAGTAGGCTGGTTATCTCAAGGAAGGGAAGTTGGGGGCTACTGATGGGTAAAGGGAGTCATATGGTGACTAAAGGAAATTTGACTTTGTGTGGTAAGCAAACAATGCAATATACAGGTGATGTGTCATAGGATTATACACTTGAAACCTATATAATTTTATTAAACAATGTCACCCCAATAAATTTAATAAAAATACTGTTTTGACCCCTCAAAGAAAGCTGTGACATAACTGAGTAATGAGCGCATTGTATACTACTCACTATAGAGCACTGTGTAGAGCAAAATTAGAAGTTATCATATTCTTTCGATTAGTTTACTGTTAGAAAAAGAAAGTGATACATACATATATATATATGTTATCAAAAGCTTATGTAGTTTAAGTTAAAATTTAAATGTAAAATATAATTAGCAGTGATTCTATTCATGTGGAGAAATATTTCTGCTTATGTTTTATAAATGACAATTTTCTATAATTACCACATATTCTATAATAAAAATAAAATATGCCAGATGGCATTGAAAATTAAACTTTTAAAATTTAAATAATTAATAATGGGATAATAAAATGAATAGAAAATTTTAAATCGTGCAAGTTTGGTATTTAACTACTCAACAACTATTCATGGTTTGCCTAATGCACACCATGGAAAGTTGAGTATGAAAAACAATATGTTTGAATACTGACTTGACCTTTAAAAGACACGAACATTTAATTATAGCATAAACAATCACCACTCTATACTAAGAGGTACGAAATATAATAAAAGTTTTGCATGTTTATCCAAATGAACATATAAATTAAGGAATAATATTATTCCTCTAATGAATAAATATGCTAAAATGCTATGATATCACATATCATTTCCATTTATATATCCTTTATTGTCTACGTAAGGGAGACTGAATAAAATAAAACTAAAGCATTTATGATTTCAAATTGTTATCGTTGTTATAAATAAAAACAAACTTGTATTCTTTCCCAGATTTTTCAAACTAATATTTTCTTTACTTTTTTCTAATGACAAATATTTTGTAATACTATGTTTTTCAAAGATAGAATGCAATTTCTTATTAGATATTGAGTTCTTATGACTGTATTCATAGAGAGGATCATTTAGCAAAATTAATGCATAGAATAATCATCATATCCCATCTAGACTGTGTTGTTGTTTTCTCTCTCTTTTAAAATTGTTATTGATTAAGGTATTACAAATGTGTTTTTATCCCTCCATTGTCCCCTCATCCCCCCAGTCTTGCCCTCTCCCTTACCCCCTGTTGTCTGCGTCCATCACTTATGCTTATATGCATGCATACAAATCCTTTGGTTGATCTCTTCCCCTTACCCCCACCCTCCCCTACCTTCCCTCTGAGGTTTGAGCATCTGATCGATGCTTAATATATTTTATTGATTTTTTACATAGAGGAAGGGAGAGTGATAGAGTTAGAAACATCGATGAGAGAGAAACATTGATCAGCTGCCTCCTGCACACCCCCCACTGGGGATATGCCCGCAACCAAGGTACATGTCCTTGACCAGAATCAAATCTGGGACTCTTCAATCCTCAGGCTGAGGCTCTATCCACTGAGCCAAACTGGTTAGGGCTAGACTAAGTGGTTTTAAACATGGCTCATAACAAATGTACATTATAAATGTAATTTTATTAAATGTTAATTAAGTTATGTTTTATATTTCAGAAATGTAAATTTCTCTTAAACTGCTTTCCATTGTCATTTTTTCTTCTATGGGAGTGGAAATCTCCATGGTTTGAGTTTCAAAAGATTACAATAAAATGTCTATAATCATATTTTCATAAAGCAACTGTCTTCATTTTAAAATTTCAACAAAATAATTCAAATAGTATAATTATTTTCTCTCTACTGATAAGAGGTTCTCCATGAAATATCATGAAACGATAAATGTTGACAACAGTGTGAAGCTTTTATATGCCCCTTGTTGAGATAAAGAAAAAAATATGACTTATAGTTGTTCCTTCCAACTATGTCTCTGAATAGTTTCACAATTTTATTGTAATCCATAAAATAAACCTTTAGGGAAATCTATGTGCTACACTGAATTGTAAAATACATCACCACAACCTCAGTAAAGTTGTTTTATTAAAAAGATTATTTATGCTTCATGTTTGAAATATTATATATTTAAATACATAGGAACATTAAAATGTTATAAAAATCTATAATTATTCTCAAAATTATATAAAAGGGAAAAACAAACATGTAATATTGATTAAATAAATTTATCTTTTTTGTTATAATAAATTAATAAGAATTTAATTGATTATATTGATGGACAATTATAAATATTCATAAAATGTATATGATTCTTGACTTTGGGTGGTGGACACACAATAACTGCCTTAATTTACATTTATGATACATTTAGAGTTGGAGCATCCATTTAACTTGTGGGAATTTAGTTGTATTCGATAATGTGTTCACTTTTCATTATTCTCCTGGTGGTTCCAACAATGCAGACTTAATGGTGCTTGCAAAGAAGACAGGAGGAAAATTGTTTGACAAACACCATGTTCTCTTCTATCCTAGTGCCTGCTTGGCCCCCTTCCTCTTTCTTCCTTCCTTACTTCTTTCCAACATTACAAATCTCATGGATACAGTACTAATTTGACAGCATTTAAAGTGTCATCTGTATGAAAAACATAAGATCTCATACAGATGATCATTAACAGATGAACATTTATAATAGAGTAGAGGCCTGTTGCAAGAAGATTCGCGCAATAGGCCTTCTTTCCCCTGGCTGCTGACACCGGTTTTCCTCCGGCACCCGGGACTCAGGCCTTTGGTCCGGCCGCAGCAGTGAGGCTTGGCTTCTCCACTCTGGCCACAGCAGAGAAGCCAAGTCTCTTCAGTCTTCAGTCTTCAGTCATCTTCAGTCTTTGCTCGGGCCGGAGTCTTCAGTCTTTGCTCTGCGCCTGCATATGCAAATTAACCCACCATCTTTGTTGGGTTAATTTGCATACTCATCCTGATTGGCTGGTGGGTGTAGCGGAGTGATGACCAATTTACACATTTCTCTTTTATTAGTGTAGATTTTGAGGCAAGGAACACTAACTTTGAACCCTAAAGAAGCAAAATGGTATAGCCCCCAAAATACTTTCCCCTCCTTAGATTTGTATTATAAAAGTCTTACTCAGTGATTATTGTTTTTTTGTTGTTATGTACTGAATTGTGTTCCCCCAATTTTTTATGTTAAAGCCCTAACTCTCAGTGCACTTGAGAAGAGGGACTTTAAGGAAGTAATTAAGGTTGAATATGGTCATAAGAGTGGGGTTCTATCTGATAGAACTGGTGTTTCTAGAAGAAGAAGAAGAGGCACCAGGGAAGTGTGGGCCCAGAAAAAAAGGCCATGTGAGAAGATAGCAAGAAAGCAGCCATCTATCTGCAAGTCAAGGTGAGAGGCTTAAGGAGAAACCAAACGTGCCAGCACCTTGTCCTTGGACTTCCGCTGCCAGAACCATGAAAAAATAAAGTTGGGTTGTTTAAGCCAGCAGTCTGTGCTATTTGTTTTAAAAGCCCAAACTGACTAATACAATAATGTTTTTGAATTTTAACAGTAAAATGATTGCAAATATTTGTTGGGTTTTTATTTAAATATAAGTACCTGAATACTGGTCTCAATTTTGCCTCTTGGCTCTAAAATCTTAAAGCTTTTTACTATCTGGCCATTAACAAAATGAGTCTACACACTTCTTCCTTAAAGTAATACCCTTTCTTCTGAACATTCAGGATTTATCTTCCCTTTCAAATGACATTTACTATAACTGACATTCTACTCGGTGCTATTTTGATATTCATTTTATCACCCATATTAAACAGAAAACAACCTCTTCTCTTCCTATAGGCCTAAAGCTGTTGGCATCAAGTGCTTAATAAATGGTGTGACTTGAGGCCTCACAGAGTTAAAGACAATGCCCAGGTGACAGCCAGAAAAGGACCTCAGTCCTACCAATACCAGGAATTTGATTCTATCAACAACCTTAGTGAATGTGGTAGCAGATTCTTCCCAGAGCCTCCTAGGAAGATACCAGGCTGGCTGACACCTTGATTTTGGCCCTCTGATATCTGGAGCAGAAAAACTAGTCAAGCTAACCTGGGCTTTTCACTTAAACATCTGTGAGATATTACATTTGTGTTGTTCTAAGTTTCCAAATCCGTGGTGTTTGTTATGGCATCAATAGAAGGGAACTAATGCAGGTGGATGAAGGTATTGCGAGCTTGATCCATCCATGATGAGGACCCCCATCAGTCTCTCGCCTAAAGGTTTCAGCTGTCATTGGTGGTTGTTGCTTAGGTCTACTGTTGCCGTCAGGAATTATAAAATGGTGGTTTTGTGACTTATCATTTCTTTGGCATTCACGAGCTCAAATTCTTCTCTAAAGAAGGCTTTATTTATCAGTAAAGCTTTATTATCAGTTACCCTGAAATAGATTTTGAACATGAGAAACAGGCTAAATACATGTTCCCCCTTTATTTATTAGTTTTAAGAATAATAATGATTTAGTGATTAATGATTTAGTGATTATAAATAATGATTTAGTAATAATCACTATAGTGATTTTGCTACTATAGTGAGGTGGCCAATTAGTCTCTCTCTCTCTCTCTCTCTCTCTCTCTCTCTCTCTCTCTCTCTTACTTATTGTCACACAAGAGATATCTCCAAACTTAGTAATTTTTAAATATCAGGGGCTATAGAAGCTCTTAGCCCTTTATTCTGTTTTGTGATTGGGCAATGTGATATGTTTCTATTTTTTGTACTTCTGTTTTTATTTCTCCTATGAACCAAAGTAATACATTAAAACATTAACTTCAAATATATATTATTTTCCCTCACATATAATGCCTGATTCATAAGAACACAACTCATTTGAAACTTAGTCATTGTACCATGGTCTAATATTCGGATTGATGTCCTTACTAAGACCATAATTCAACTTTAGAGATTTAAAGTGAGAATGTAGGAAGCAACTTGCCATTCAACTCTGTCAAACAGACATTAAGGATCATGCCCATAATCCAGTAATGGAAGAAAGAAATGCCCATTGCAAAATACATAATACAGTAAAAGATTATTTCAGCAACCCAGAACCTCCAAAGGGCGTAATAGCCCCCAAGTGAAAACATTAATCACACTTAAGTGAAACTGCAAATGAAACCTATGCTGCTCAACTACTTTCAAGAATACAGTTACTAGTTTTGAAGTCACTTCATGTTATAAACCATGAAAATATATAAACAATTTTTGAAAAGCCTAGGAGAAACATTGATGAAATTCAGTGACTCAAAGTAAGAAATAATGCATTGGGAAAGTGACTATGATCTTTGTACTTTTTGAGGGAATAAAGGAAACTTAAGGTCTTAAATATCATAAAATTGTTTTTCATATATAAATATAAATATATAGATATAAATACAAATATGCATGTACTAGTTCACTGTAACACTGAAAAATAAATTATACCTAGTAAAGTATCAATAGAAAATACTCTCACATTGATAGACAACAGATAGTTATGATTTTTTACAGAACAAGTAGGAGTATATTTAATGCAATAATGTAGACCTATTAATCTTAAAAATTCAGGTAAAGATCTCAGGATAAGTAACATGCTGTAGCATTAGATTATTCTTTTAAACTTTCCCGTGAGCCGTGAGGATAGCACTGAGTCGCTTATCGGAGGAGTGTGGTCTCCCTGTAGTTCTGGTGAATTATGTTCCTCAAAACCATATGTTTATTTGTCATTTCTACCACGAACTAATTTCACTGGTTTGTAATTTTTATCCAATCTATCCTTTCAAATCCTCTAAAACTCATTATTAGACAAGTTATAGACTATGTAGGCTTTTGTGAAACTGGTCTGTGAACATGCAAATGTTTTGTTGTGGTTCACTTTGGGGAAGAATCATTTTTAAGATAAATTTAATTGACTCAGAAGTAAATCTTTTCCATCATAGAATTTCAAAATGAATGGATCATATTAAGTAATATTATGTATCACACTGTAGTATGATTCCCTTGTCATGAATGATTTATAGAGGTTGTATGGTAATTTTAAAAATTTGGATATTTTCTTTTTTATAAGAACATGCAGCCATCCACATTTCAATAAAAGAAAAAATAAATAAAATGAAGGCATTTTACTAGTACCAGGTGAATGAGCTAGATTCATATATATATAATTAACTGGCAATTTTACTATGGGCAAGTTGCTTATCCTATAATCACTAATTTCCCTTTATGAACAATAAGATATTGATTACATATATTTTATAAAACTTCTCAATTTCAAAATATTATAAATATTTGTAAAAAGAGGTATATCACAGTAAGGCATCTTGACAGATGTTTTACATACAAAATAAATAGATTCTAACTGATGATTTGATTCAGAGGGATTTTGGGTTTTCGACAGTTTTTAATAGTGAAATTTTTTTATTAATTGCATTTTAAGAGTGCCCAATAGGAACAAGGTAAGTTAGGTTATTATATCAATATATCTCTCTTTACAATTTCCTGTTTCATTATATAACCAGAAGAAAAATATTTCTTTTATATCCTGTGTACAAAGTGGTATTTTATTTTTTTTGTTTTGTTTTTCCTTTTCTTTTAACAAAAGAACAATACTATTTTAGTTTGAGTGATTTCTATCCATAGAGAATATTGTTGATTTAGATCACACTGAAGAAAAAGATCTATTTTCACATGCTATAAATTTCTGTCATCCAACATTTAGTAGGAAACACCATGAAAGATGGGGAGAAATCAAGATAACTAAGATAATCTGTATGAAGAACAAGAAATTGGCAGCAGAAGAGGAGTGGTGAACCTTTATTAGCTCAAACAGAAATATAATGCAGGTGAATGAGGATAAATTTGGCTAGTAAAAATATCCAGTTGATAAGTGATCAAAATGTTTTCAAAACTATTCTGAAAATTTATTCCTTCTATTGAAAAATTTATCAAAGCAAGTACACTAAGATATGCCTTAAGAATCATTTTAATTTCACAATCACATTTTCATAAATATTAAAAAATAGAGAAAAGGCAATGTATCTTTTGATCTACTTCTTGTGATTGGTTATCTGCAAGCTGCCTGTCTTAGCAATATCCATACATTTTAGAGTTCATGCCTCTAATGTGAACCTTTCTTCTCCACCTAGTTGGGGTGCCTTAGTAACTCCTCCTAGTTGGGTTCTTGGGTCTTACTCTCCCTACTCATGGTCCCAACCCTATCCACCTAGCTTTCTTCTGTCTCCTCAGTTATATGATATTGGTATGGTGAAATTTAGACAAACAGACAATTAAACGAAACTGAGATAGATATTTATACATATACTAGAGGCCCAGTGCACGAATTCGTGCACGGGTGGAGTCCCTCGGCCTCGGCTGCAATGAGTGCCAGCCTACTGCGGGGATGGACTGTGGGAGGTTGGCTGTGGGAGCGCACTGGCCACCAGGGGGCAGCACCTGCATTGAGTGTCTGCCCCCTGGTGATCAGTGCATGTCATAGCTACCTGCAGTTTATCCCATTGTCTGGTTGTTCCATTGTAACATTCGCTTAGGCTTTTATATATATAGACTAGAGGCCCGATGCACAAAATTCGAGTAAGGGGTTCAGCCCTCACAACCCCGGATGCCTTGCCCCATCACAGCTCTGACTGCCTTGGCCCATCGCAGCCCCAGCTTCATCCAGAAGGTCTTCTGGAAGGACGTCTGGAAGGTTGTTCGGCTGTCTGATCTAATTAGCATATTACTCTTTTATTATTATAGATGGTAACCTGATTTATGTAATCTATTTCACCACTATGATTTAGTGGGGAAACATATTGCTTTTTCAATAAATATTTCAGGGTCTATATTTATATAGATTAAAAGGAATTTTAATTACAATCTTACATCATCTAAAACATTAATTTGAAATAGATGATCATACATCTAGATATGAAAGCTAAAATTATAATAAAACATCTTTTATTTTAATGTGGGGAGGGCAAATATAACTATATTAAATATGTTCTTTTGCCTTAGCTTTGGTGGCTAAAAGAAAGCATAGAAAAGTTTTTGAGTGGTACAAGCTCATTAATACCCTGCTGCAATAATCAGATTAGGTTTTATTTTTGTTTTAATACTTAAATTTAGTGAGAATTGAGTTGCCAAGGAAAGTATATGCCTGGTCTGAAGCATTTTGTGACTCTTCCAGTCATCTTAACAGCAATTGCTGAGTAGCCTGTGAGCTGTCCAATTACCAAGGAGAGGATATACCTGTCAATGTCCATTTTATTTATAGCCAGAGAAGTTAGTCCATGAATTGTACCCTCCAAAAGAGGGTGTTCAAGAACATCTGAGAGAAACAAAATGGCAGTTCTTTCCAGAGTCGAGTTAGAGCGTTAAATGGGATTTCCCCAATGACAGCAGATTTAAGAATCCCTAGTGATCTGTTACTAATCTGATCTCCTGGTCTTACTGCTCCCTGTCATCAGGATGGCTTCCTTAGCTTCTTATGCTGGGTACCCTCTATTCCCAGGACCTTCTGGGCATACTCTGCAGATACCTCAGCTCTGAAGGTTTCAAGATCCTTCTATTTTATTTTGCTTGTAATTTTCCAGTTGTTGCCACTACATATGTTTGTAGCTTTATTTTTTAAAGTTTCCCCCCACTTTTATTGATATAATTGGCACGTAACATTGCATAAGGTGTACAATGTAATGATTTGATATCCTAATATATAAAAAGCCAGGGGCCGTCACAACTGAAACAATCGGAAGGACGACTGAATAGCAGGCTGCGTGGGGCAACAAGGCCGGCAGCGGGGTTAGTGAGGAATAACCAAATGACTGAACAGCAGGCTGCATGGGGCAAGCAGGCCGGCAGGGGGGTTAGTGAGGGACGGCCAAACGTCTGAAGAGCAGGCTGCATGGTGTGACCAGGCTGGCAGGAGGGGCAGTTGGGGGCGACCAGGCTGGTGGGAGGGGCAGTAAGGGGCAACCAGGCCAGCTGGAGAGCAATAAGGGGTGACCAGGCTGGCAAGGGGAGGGAAGTTAGGGGTGACCAGGCCCATAGAGGGGGGCAGTAAGGGGCAACCACGCCAGTGGGGGCGGTTAATGAGGGACAACCAAATGACTGAACAGCAGGCTGCGTGGGGCAACCAGGCCATCAGGCAGAGGCAGTTAGGAGGGGTCAGGCTGGTAAGGGGGACAGTTAGGGGCAATCAGGCAAGCAGGCAGGTGAGCAGTTAGGAGTCAGCGGTCCCAGATTGTGAGAGGGATGTCCCAGATTGGAAAGGGTGCAGGCTGGGCTGAGGGGATCCCCCCCCCCGCATGAATTTTGTGCACTGGGCCTCTAGTAGGTATAGATTGTGAAATGATTACCACAATAAGTATAGTTAACATCCAAAACCTCACATAGTGACACATGTTTTCCCTTGTGGTGAGAAATTTTAAAATTTACTTTCTTAGCTACTTTCAAATACAGAAAACCATATTGTTAGCTATAGTCATCATGCTGTATGTTGCATCCTGAGAACTTATTTATTTTGTAATTAAACCTTTGCTCCTTTTGAGCACCTTTGCCCAATTCTGCCTCCCCTGACAACCACAAATCTGATTTCTTTTCTTGAGTTTGTTCCCTTAGATTTCACATTTAAATAAGATCAGACATTATTTGCTTTTCTCTGTCTGACTTATTTCATTCAGCATAATGCCCTTAACAGCCATCCATGTTGCTAAAAAATGGCAGGATTTCTTTATTTTTATGGCTGAATAGTATTCTACTGTGTGTGTGTGTGTATGTGTGTGTGTGTGTGTGTGTGTGTGTGTGCTTCTTTATCCATTCATCTGTTGATAGATATTTAGGTTGTTTCCCTGTCCTTGACTTGTAAATAATATTGCAAAGAACATGATGATGCAGATGTCTATTAAGGATGGTGAGTTTGTCTTATTCATATGTATAACTAGAAGTACACTGGATAGCAAGTGATTGTGGGAAAGGAGAGAAAAGAGAACCCTATTTACTCTTGGTGGGAATGAATGCAGATTGGAGATTCCTCAAATATTAAACACAGAACTACCATATGTTTGCAGCATTCCCGTTCACACCATTCACATAAATCCTGTAGATTCAGCAGGTGGTTTTCTACCTCTTCAAAACTCGCCTCTACGTGAGTCAGATTTGCTGTCATGGACCCTACACCTGCTGTTAAATGTGGCAGCTGCTGAAACTGTTCCCAACTCTGTTAGGCTTGTCTTCTTTTTCTCCCAGTGAGCTCAAAGCAATGCCACCTCAGTATCCACCAGCTCTCCAGCGCTTGCATATTCCTTGGCTCTCAGTGTAGTGCAGCCCCGGCAGCTTCCTACTTGCTAAGAGATTCTAGTTCAGCATAGTACTTTGACAAACATGAAATATTCTTGTGTCAACTTTTCCAGCTGTTAAAATGCTTTCTGAATTTTACTGGTTAAGTGCTATTATAGAAAGATGGTTATAAGCCAATCCTAAATATTTGCATCTGACTTCATTGATCCTTAAATAGAATCTCATCTCATAAATGCATTTAAAAATTCTTTTCATAGCAATGAGGCATTTTAAATCATTCAAGTTCTGCTTTTTGATAAAATAAAGCACCCCAGTCTCTTCTGTCTTCTTTCATTTCATCATGCTTAGATTCCAGGGCAGACTTGCCTGTATCCCTTAGAACATTCTCATTTTCATATTCTGCCTGTTGAAAGGCCTTTGAGGGAGAGAATTATTCTAACAGTAAAATTTTGATTTGTAAATTATAATTGTCCTCTTTCTCTGAAGGACTTTGAAATTTAAATTTCTTAACTAAGGCAACTTTGTTCCATTCAAAATAAAGAATTGCCCAATACCTCAAGGATAGTAGCATCTTTTAAAACCAGAATCTCTACACATCCTGTAAGGGAAAAATACAGATCAATAAAGTCATCCATAGTTAAGACTCACAGCATAATTAGAACAGAGAAACTCTGATACGCTTCAGTTGATCTGAGTGGTAAATTACTACCCAAAACCATAGAGTGTGTTTAATGCCTGAATTTAAGTGGAGCCCACACTTAAGAGAAGCACAGGCAACTGTGATGAACATAGCAGAATGCTGTGGGGTCTCAGTGGGGATGATTACAGATAAAATTTAAAGATATTCATCTTCAAAGGGTGAGAGCCCTAACCAAGGTAAGAAAGCACAGAGAACACTTAATGGGGAGTCAAATAGAATGTATTTCAAAAACGTGTGGTACCAAAGATGAGATGCCATTCAAGCATCAATTCTGGAGACAATGGAGGATCCTTGGAAAGGGGCTCCCTGCAGGCCCGGTTGTGAAGATAAACAAAGCAGTGGCTGAAAATCAGAGCCTTATTAGAATTAGAAAATAGCCAAGAATCATAAAATGTTTGACCAGAGAGATTCCATCAATTCCCATTTGTTGAAGACATGAATGTAGCAACAGGAATGGTTGCTCTTGAACTGAGAAATGAAGGAAGCTACCAAACCTCACCCCTAAAGAATCTTCCTACCATTAGTTCCAGAAAAAATCAACACAATAGTTAATAACAACAACAAAATGTGAACACTGAACAGAGTTACTATAAAAATAAAAGAAAGCACGAGGAATATATTTTTAACCAAAACAATTCTCAAAACAAAGGTAAGAAACAAAAGTGTAACACACCATTCTGATATGAATGAAATATAATTAAATAAGCACTTTCAGAATTTAAATAACAGCAGAAGTCAGAAATACAGACTTTGAATACAAATGGATGAATAAAAGGATATAAAATTAGCCTGGCTGGTGTTACTCAGTGGTCCTCATTCAATCTAAAATGTGAATACAAAACAGTGCATTCTTTTTTTTCTCTCATGGTTTTACTTTTAATTTAAAGTTCTACTTTGGCTGTATTATGAAATAAAATAGTTCTATTTTCCCTTTATTTTTTTTCCATCACCATTTATTCCCCCTCTACCCTCTTCCACATCGCCCCGCCCTTAGCAATCACCACACTGTTGTCCATGTCCATTTCTTTCCCTGTCTCTTTGTTTCTCCTTTTTTTTTTGCTCAATCCCTCTGTCACATATCACAGCAATTCAAAAAGATTGTGGCTAACAGCATTCAAGTCTAACAAATAACTTGCCCTGAGTTTGAAGGTAGTTAATAAATTATATATCTGAAGAAAAATATTGAATTTTATTTCTAAGTCTTTAACCATAGATCAAAATAAGGTTGAATTAAAGTGAATATAAATCACAACAGAATCTGAAACAGTAATATACTACATATGTCAGTGCTAGCATTTCTGTCAGAAATCTCTTCAAATACCAGAAAAACCCCTTTGAGGATGCTGTGTGTATTGAAAAAGGAAATATATAATTTTTTTTTCATTAAATGGTGAGTGCTTTATGGTTCAATAAGCCACATGTCATGAAAAAGTTGAATAAAGCTTAGTAAAAGACTATATGAGATGAGAAGTGAAAATAAGATTAGCTCTTTTTTTCTATATAAATTTTCTTTTTCACTTTTTTGTTTTTATTGTTGACACTATTACAGATGCCTGCATATCTGTAATTTGGGATTATTAATAACCTATACTTATAGAATCACCCATTTCTCCAGGAAACCCTGGCTCCTTGAATTAAAAAGTCATATTAGGAGCCTAATTCAGTTCCTTGCCATGGATGTGTCATTGCTTCTAGCTCTCCTATCACACAGAGAAAGGTAAGATATGTGAACATCTATAAATATTTATATGTGTCCATATGTACCTATATTAATATGAGTTCATACTGATGTTTTCAAGCTAAACTATTACCAAAATGGAATGTTGTCTGGCTTTCTCTCTTTGCTTATCTTTAATCTCACACTCCAACTCTGAGAAAGTTGACTCCAATCATCCATCACTCATGATATTCAATTCCAGTATACATGTAGAGTAGTTTCAGAGTTATTAACTGATAGGAAACAACTTATTAACTAGAGTACAGTGTTATGCACAGTTTTGTGGTTTTTGTTTGTTTGTTTGTTTGTTTTTTGCTTTTATTCTTAGGCCTTACACTCAATACCAAAGTTATTTAGTCAAGCAAGTTTCCCCCACTTTTCTTCAGTGACATTGTTTCATACATTATTTATAACAAAGTTATAGTCTTTTATAATTTTAAGCATATCATTCTGAAATTTCCTGGCCTACTAAACAACATTTCTCCTTCAAATTTGAAGGTTAATTTTCTGGGTATAGACATTATCCAATTTTTTAAACATCAAATATTTCACTTCAGGTTCTTCTTGATTATATAGTTTCCTATTAGAAGTCTATTTTAATTTTCATCATTGTTCCTTGTTTTGTAAGGTATATTTTTCCTCTGGCTTCTTTCAAGATTTTCTCTTTCCTTTGGTATTCTACAATTTGAGTACAATATGTCTGAGTACATATAATTTTCATGTTTAGCCTGCTGACTATTCTCTGAGCTTCTTGGTTCTGTGGTTTGGTGCCTGTCATTAATTGGAATATATCTCAGCCATTATTACATCAAATGATTATTCTGCTCCATTTTAAATTAGCATATCTCATTTTATTATGTTTCACATTATTGTACACCACAATTTTATTATTATTTTTTTTTACAAATTGAAGGCAAGACTATCCAACAGCAAAATGATTATGACTCACTTTATTGCAGTGCTCTGGAAACTAACCTGCAATATCTCTGAAGCAGTTTCTCATTCTATGGCTTGTTCACATTCAGCCTCCATAAATTTGTTAATTTTATCATTTAATTGGATTTTTCTTCAGCTAAGCATATTTTGACTTTCTGGATTCACCTATCTTTCATGAGTTTGCAAAGATCGATTGCCCAAGATATCAATATCATATATATATATATATATATATATATATATATATATATATATAAACTTTAGAGTGGAAAGGAGAGGGAAAGAGAGATAGAAACATCAATGATGAGAGAGAACCACTGATTGGCTGCCTCTTACACACATGCCCCCACTGGGGATTGAGCCCACAACCTTTGAGTCTGCAACCTGGGCATGTTGAACCTTGGGCATGTTCTGCCTGGGAATAGAACCTTGATCTTCTGGTTCATAGGTCAAATCTCAACCACTGAGCCCCGCCAATCGGCTATCTGTTTTCTTATAAGTACAAACTGAACTTGATTTTTAGTTTGTCCACTTTTTCTGTCCTTGCTGTAAGGATATAAATTATGATTTCCAAATTATTTATATTCTGAACTCAATACACATGGTTGAATTTTATTTTAAGGGCTACTGTGTACAGACCAGATTACAAGAGAGCTGCTATGAAAGCAAGTATACTCTTGAGAAGAAAAACAGGAGACAAATTATTTGGGGTTTGCAGAAGAAAAAAAAGTAGGCAAAATGGGGCCAGAAAAACACAATAAAATTCAGAAATTTGTTGTTTTTAAAATAATCTATTCAGAAAATGTCACAAGTAAAGGGCATAATTGGAATAATTAACTCAGTGAAGGTATAGAGGAAAATTTGAAAATTTATAATTTACTTTGTTGAGAACTAAAAACCCTTCCCCTAAAGATTGAATCTATTATAAAGTCTATGGATGAAGAAGAATGAAAGTAATTAAATTTGAAAAGAGAAATGCTTTGTAAACCAGGACTGCTCTCATAGTTCTTAACTTTAGTAGATTATCACTTAGGGCAGTGGTTTTCAACCTTCCTAATGCCGCGACCCTTTAATACAGTTCCTCATGTTGTGGTGACCCCCAACCATAAAATTATTTTCGTTGCTACTTCATAACTGTAATGTTGCTACTGTTATGAATCTTTTTTAAAAAATATATTTTATTGATATTTTACAGAGAGGACAGGAGAGGGATAGAGAGTTAGAAACATCGATGAGAGAGAAACATCAATCAGCTGCCTCCTGCACACCCCCTAACTGGGGATGTACCTGCAACCAAGGTACATGCCCTGGACCGGAATCGAACCTGGGACCCTTCAGTCCGCAGGCTGATGCTCTATCCACTGAGCCAAACCGGTTAGGGCAACTGTTATGAATCGTAATGTAGATATCTGATATGCAGGATGTATTTTTATTGTTCGTGACCCACAGGTTGAGAACCACTGACTTAGGGTGTATTTTCTACTTTGATTCTTCTGAAGTTGTCCCCAGAAAATTCTTGGTGTTTAATAAAAGTTTTCACACCAAACACAGAAATTGTAAATGAACAAAGGTACATTTCTCATATTTTGGATGAGCATATTTCTTATAGGATGGGTATTTTAATATGTTTCTCTGTCTGGCATCTAAGCAACCATTTCTACCTACCATTTGGTTTTTACAGTTCCATTGCACAGACATACTGTAAGCAGTTTCAAAATGTAATTAACAATACTTTGCTTCCTGGAAGGTGCTTGTTTTCCACTGTCATAACAACCTATCTGTAATGAACCATGTTTTGTTATTATGCAAAGGCATCAGCCCTAGTAGTTTGATTGGCGTTCTCTGCCAGCATTAAGCATCATTAGAAATAAGACAAAAGAAAATTACAACAAAAATCACAAAATATCATTACTAAATGTGGTTTTTTTTGTCTTTAGTATATGTTTTTCATTGATTTCAGAGAGAGAAGGGGAGAGGGAAAGAAAGATAGAAACGTCATTGATGGAGAGAATCTTTGATTGGGCTGCATCCTGCATGCCCCCTATTAGGGATCGAGCCTACAACCTGGGTCCTGACTGGGAATGGAACCTGTCACCTCCTGGTTCCTGGGTGGACTGCCAATCACTGAGCCACACTGGCTGGGCTGTTTTGTTTTTTCCCTGTGTGAAATATTATTAAATATTATATATAACATAATGTCATAAGTCCTCATCCTCCCCAGTCCATTTACTTCTTTCCTGCAATTGTAACTACGCATTAGAAATAGATACCTTAATTTCATAGATATGTATGTGTAATTCTCATTTAGTATCCTTTAGAATATTGATGTTATATATTCACTTAACTAGACACATGCAACTGCTTTATACTTTGCAGTGTCTAGACATTTATAATTGCAATGCACTTATGATAGATTACAATATATACAGGATGTCCCCTAAAATGTGCATATACTTTAACAGCTGATAGCTCAACTTTGAAAATAAAATGTATTTTAATAAACATTGCATTTATATTTATTCAGAGTGTGTTGTATGCAATTTTTGGGACACCCTATATTAGTCAGCTGTATTATTTCTGAAAGGTGATATCTTCTGATAGGTATTACTTCATCAAAAATATTCTAAATTAGAGATGTGTTTTATTTTCTTTAATTTTTTTCATAAAGCAAAAGGAAAATAATACGCAAATTAAAATTTATATTATTTGTAGAACTTATTCATTCTCTTTTAAATGATTATTTTAATGTTTGCTCCCTATTATACATATGAAGTTCTATTCTTTTAAAGATAACAGTGAAATGTAAGCTTATTTGCTTTAAAAATAAGTTAATGTATTTATTGATAGTTATTAAAATACTCATTTGCTTCAAGTTCTGAACAAAATCATTTAGTGTGATTGATTTTCTTTCCCATTTGGTGAGAGGCCTGTATGTAGGGCTCTGTATCAGGATTAATAAACTGGTTGTTTCCAATTAAGTGTGTTCAGTGAAGGTTTCACATATAAAATGGTACCTGTTAACTTATTTGAAAATCTATGTTATCTTTGTGTAGTCATCAACCCTTCCTATGTTCTACTTACTATTTCCATATACCCCTTCCCCCCAAATATTGATAGCATTCTTCCTCTCTGCTTCGGCCTTTGCAGACTTCCCTCTGTATCCTCAACACCCTGTGGTTTTCTCCCCACTTGGCCTTAGCTCAGGCTCTTCACTACACCTAGAGCTAAGTCATCATCTCTATCTAAATCAAATCATGGCCTCTTCTTCCGGCTCAGCTGAAAGGCACTTCCGCTTGAAATGTTCTCCAGTGGGAATGAAGGTCTCCCTCTAACATTCCTCTGCAGCATTGTGCTTAGGTATTTACAATGAACGACATTCTGTCTTCTGCAATAGGCCGTGTGTACACATTTGCTTTCAACATTCTATGTAAATTCCATACCTTCATTTTTAATACCTGCAAAGATTGTCATTCAATAAATGTTTTTGGAAGAAATAATGTAAAAAACTGTTTTGGATAAGTATGGAAACCAGAGATAGGAGTTTTTTTGTTTTTTGTGTTTTTTTTAATCTTTACAGAGATAGGAGTTTTGAGTAACAATATTAGATTGTTTTTTAATAATGAGTTTGTAGGAACAAAGTTCCAGTTGCCTGGCAATCAGCCCCTTCCGACATCATGTATTGACTTCATCCTTACTCTTTTTTTCCCACACTCTGCATATTTAGATTCCCTTTTCTAATAGAGTGCTTATAGCAATCCTCACTTCCAAGAAAACTAAGAAGGTGAGTTTTTAGAGAATTGGTATAAAAAGTTGAATTTTATATTTGAGGTACCATTTACTGTGCTGAACTCATCAATAACTACTGGGTCTTGTTTTCAAAATTTCTAGGTTAATTAAAAATTTAGGTGACCAAATTGCAAATCTATGCAGGAGAAAAAACGACCAGGAAAAAGTATACAAAATAAGTTTATTGTAGCACTATAAAACTTGTAAGCAAAATATAACATTTTATCATTGGGCTACCTAAGGGTCTTGACTTCATCCTGGAAACATTCCATTCATTTCTAATAATGATATTCCTCTAAATTTGCAAGCATGTCAAACTCAAAGGCTAACACGGGCTAAATAAACAAGGTTTAAGTTTATGTGGGCCGCAAAAAACAAAAGCTTCAATTTTCATAGAAACGTAGTTTTATTTCGATAGAGACATGCTGAATACAGAAGGCTGAAATAAATGAGCAATCGTTAACATAAAATAATAGAACATTTTAATAAAAATTCATATTTTTTCTTGAAAATTAACTTACCAGACACTGAATAACTGCACAAATGAATAAGCATAATGCAAATAAACCTATTTTTCTTGTTCTCCGAAAGCAAAATATTTCCTGTTGCGCACACCAAACAAGTCAGTATAAGACTAATGACGTGGCAATGGGCTGCTAAAATATTTGCTGCTGGTATTAGTGGAGAGAAATGGTGCACCTGGGCATAAGGCGCATAAGGGAAATGAATGCAAAACAATTATAGTAATCAGTCATTAGTGATCGTTGTAGTGTCTTATTAATAACTATGTATAACAAGATATTGTAAAAATTAAGTTATGAAATTTTTATTAAAACGTTTCTTACATACCATTATATTGGCTGGGCCACAAAAATATTCATTGTGGGCCGCATGTTGCCTGCTGGCCATGAGTTTGAGATGCTTGCTCTAAGAGATAGTTGTCCTTGAAAATGAATACAACAGGGCCTCATATACCCTGCAGTTTTCTATACTGGTAATTATAAGCACATAAAGGAATCTACTGGTAAACATTTTGGAAAGGAGGTATTATTTAATTTAGTTTTTCTTAAATCTACATAACCAATTTTACTTTCTGGTTGGAAAACTCTCAGGTATTCTCCTGAATAAAAATAATTGACTCCTTCAAATTCACAGTAAAAACTAATAAGGATTCCTTAGATTTCTATAGCAGTTTATGCCTTATGAATATTCCATATATATAAATATAATTATAAAATTATTAATTACATAATACATTTATTTTCAAAATAGCCCATATAAAATATAGTATAATATAAATTATAAACATAATTATATATATTTATATTTTAATTACCTTGTAAATTATAGAAACCATATTTGTATTTTATCCATGATGCATTTAGAATGTTATACTATATTTATTTTAAATATTTGTGATGGTCACATTATCTTTGTTGTATTATAATACATACGTACATATATGTGCATACATAGTCTGTTTAGTTAATCTCTGAGTAAGAGAAGGTCGATATTAATTCTTGTTTGTACGTGAAGAAACAAGTTAAAAGAGAAATGAATCCCTCAAGTTTGACTATAACTGGTTGATCTAGGGCTCAGTTATTCCTATTACAAGTCCAATTATTTCCCCCACCCCACTATCTTGCATTTACTTTAGAAATGGGATCATTGAAGTACTATTTTCCTCATCTAGACATTTCTGTTATCCTGTTTGAAGCATTTTTCTCATGATCTTTTCACATTTAGTGAATGTTTATGCACTGCTAGACTCCTTCCAAATGTTTTATTTTTATTAATTAATTTAACTCTCCCAGCAATATGAGGATAAATCTGCTAGTTAAATTTAGATTCCTACTGAGATCTCATTCTTCACATTAAACTTGTGAGATACATAATTATTATTATGTGCCCCATTTTAAACATGAGTAAACTAAGACACAGAGGCTTCAAAGAGTCTGTAAATCCTGGCCGGCTACCAGGAGTTATACTCAATCTGCACCCTTATGCTGCTTTGATAACTCCACCTACAAGCTGTGTGATCTTGTGCAAGTTCCTTTTTTTCTCTTGGCTTCCAGTTTTTGGTCTATAAGATGAATATGATAATAGTTCTTATGTTAAAAAATGACTATGGTAATTAAATCCATTTAATATACTTAGAAGAGTGCCTGGTACAGGATTAGTTCTTTAAAAAAAAATAGCTTATTTCACTGCCTTTTAAATCAGTGACACTGTTTTAATCCACCCATTAATATTAAACAGTAAAATTAGACATCAATTTAATCTTTTAATCAGAGAGATGTCAACACTAGAACCTTAACCAATCACTTACAATAGAGGTGAAGTCATATCGGCATTGAGTTATGTCTGATATGATGAGACCAGGTGTCCATACCGAAAACTGACATGGAGTAAGCTTGGCAGAGTTACACTTAAAAACTAAAATGAGGCAACATTATATTGCAACAATCAACTATTAATTCTAACTAGTTCAACTAAAAAAATATGTTAAACGATAGATATTTTATATTAGTAAATAATATACTTTATTTATGGAACTTTAGAAAGAATAGAAAATAAGAAAACCACAGGAGAGGCTTTGGTCTAGTTATCTATTGTCATATAACAAGCCACGCCGAAGCTTAAAGACTTAAAACAATAATTTATCATTATGTCTCACAGTTCTGTGGGTCGCCAAGCCCAGCAGGCTTCTTCTACTTTGGGGATCCTCATACAGTTGCAATTAACAGTGGATGGGAGAACCTGAAGGCTGCTTCACTCACACCATCTTAAGCCCCTGGTGAAGAACTGAGAAGTAATCAGGTGTCTCTCACTCTCTTTTTCCTTTTCTGTCTCATTGTCCGCCTTATCTCCCTCTCCCTCTTTCTCTGTCACTTTCTCTGTCCCTGTAGACTATGCCCATGGCTAGTTTAATTTCCTCACAGCATGATGTGGCCATGGTGTCTGGCTTCCCCAAGAGCAGGCATTCTAAAGGAAGGAAGTAAAAGCTGTTAATCTCTTAAAGTGTGGGATGGGTAACTGGCATATAATCAATTATCCTGTATTCTATGATTAAAGTTGTCCAGGTGTCTGCTCATGCTAAGATAGATATTTTATGTACTTTCAGCCATTGTACGCTTATGTACTTCCTATCAATAATATTGTATTATTAGTTACAGAATATGATCACTTAATAACAGACTATGTTTTCAAGGTTGCTTTTTAACATTTAATGATCTTATAGTATTTCATTAATAGATATTTATAAACTATGTAGTTTTTCCTACTGTTGCACATTTTAATATGTTTATCATTTCTCACTCATAATCTACAGCATAAGGAGGATCTTTTTAGCTTAATCGTTGAGGAATTCTAAAGTGATTTACTTAAGAAATATCCCAATAATTTGAATTACTGAATTTTAATATGTACTGAGAAATTTTTAAATGTGAAAATAAAACCTGAACCCCATAAGGCATATTTCCCAGTCTAAATCAAAGGATTTCAATAAACTCAACTCATTACCACTGCAAAAGAAATTTTGTAGAATGCCTTCACAGACAGAGCATTTTACAGAGACAATATATTTAACATGTCCATATTCAAGTAGTGTTAAAGCTCAAATTCCTCCAGGATTTTATGTTTTGCCACAATTTATGCAATGGCTGCAATAATGGAATCACTGAGGAAGAAATCCTAGATATTTTAGGTAGAATATCCCCATATTTTAAATAGTAAAATTCTGGATGATAACAAAAGGACAGATAATTACCTAAGGAAAAATGGAGTTGAGATGTAGATATATATAAATGTAATCAGTAAATTCTTAATTAGGTATGGACATAAAGATGGACAATTTCAAAACCAGAATAAAGAAAGCATAAGCAGAGTTGGAGAATCCCATTCTACAATTAGTAATCCTAGCTCCTCATTGTAAGTATATCCCTCAAAATGGTAGGAATATGAAGACATAACTCTAGTTATGATTTAAAATGATAGGCACTTTATTTTTGGTCAGTAGGCTGTTTATAGCTATATGGTCTTGTTTCATTCCTATTTATGCTGACTTAACAAAATTAGGACTCTATCTTCAGGGTTTTTTTTTCTATACAGAAAAGCAAGGGTAATTTGAGAAACTGAGAAATCAGACTCCATAGTTTTCTAATTTGGTAAATGATAATAAATGCTTTATCTGGACCTTAAAACCATTATTACAATGGAATACAAATTGCATTGGGGTTCCTAATACTCAATTCAAAGAGGCAAGACTTTATACTGTTCTAAATCCTGATGTGGAGATTGGGTCAGATGTGGTAAGACTCAGAATTATACAAATCTGAGATATGCAATTAGGATTTATAAATTTTACTTGTTAGAAGCTTATGTAATTATCCACAAAGAAGACAGGTATGTCATACTTTAAACTGAGTATGCTTTTTTGCATGAAAGAGTTAATTAGAATTAGTTAATATACAGTTTCAACAAGTTTCATTTCCTAATTTGCATATGACTCTGTTCTTTTTATATCCTCTATAAGTTCTTTATACTCTGAATAATCAAGAAATGTCAAAACTGGATGCTGAACTTAGTAACAATTTTAAATTGTGCTTTATAGATTGTCTTTCAGACCCTATATTGTTGTTCTCTCTACAATCAAATTTAAATTAATAATTTCAGTTAATCTCTTCCCACTCACCCCCACCTTAATCTGTTCCATGCTTCTATCTCTCTGGATCTAATTTTTTATCAGTTTATTTTGTTCTTTAGATTCCACATATGTACAAGATCATGCGATACTTGTCTTTCTCTGACTGGCTTATTTCGCTTAGCATAATGCTCTCCAGGTCCCTCCAGGCTGTCTCAAAGGGTAAAGAACTTGTTTGTATATATGCATAACCCATGGACACACACAATGGTGTGGTGAAGGCCTGGGGAGGGAGGTGGGTGAGGGCTAAAAGGGGTCAATAGGGAAAAGAAGGGGTTATCTGTAATATTTTCAACAATAAAGTTAATTTTTAAAAATTAATAATTTCAAACCATTGTTTCCTCAAGAAGCTTATATTACTTGTATACTCATTATTAATTAGTGGTCTAATTAATACTTGTGGTCTAATTATTAATTTCCTGACTAGAGTTGGATAAAAGAAAGGATAACCAGAGATACTTTTCACTGTTCACTTTATCCAGATTAAGTTATCTATACTAATAAAAGGGTAATATGCTGATTATACTGGACATCTTCCAGACATTCGTGCACGGTGGTGGGGGCGAGGCAGAGGCAGTTAGGGGCGATCAGACTGTCAGGGGAGGGCAGTTGGGGCGATCAGGCCAGCAGGGGAACAGTTAGGGGGCGATCAGGCTGGCAGGCAGAGGCGGTTATGGGCGATCAGGCATGTGAGCTGTTTGGAGCCAGCGGTCCCAGATTGTGAGAGGGATGTCCCAGATTGGAGAGGGTGCAGGCCAGGCTGAGGGACTCACGCCACCCCTGTGCACGAATTTCATGCACTGGGCCTCTAGTTTCAATTATAAAATAGATTCCATTTTTTAAAAAAGATCACTATGTAATACTTAAGGCAATTAAATCCTGCAGGCAGACTGATTAATGAATAACTTTGCCAATATTCCATTGTCTGTGTTAATCTATATATTACTTAGAATTATCAGTTCTCTGGTCATTCAAACACTGAAAGAAATAAATCCACATCCACAGTCCTATTGCCTAGTTTTAACATAACATTTAACTTCATGCTTACATTATGCTTCTGGCAAAATGCACCTTCAGCATGCACAACAATAAACAACACAGAGAAAAGGAAATAACACATGAAGTTAAAAGTATCTTGAAACTATTAGTCTGACATTAGGTCTGCTATTCTGTTAGTTCATTTACAGATTAAAATGATAGAATGGACAGAACTGGTAAAAGATTCTTTTTCTTTTATAGCAAATACTTTTTAAAAATAATTGCTCTCTGTGTGAGTAGCTGGTAAACAGTGTAGATCTCTCTATTCTGTCTATTAAAATAGTTTAATTTGAAATAGATGTTGAGTCTCTAATGAAATAGAACTGGACACTAGACTTTAAACATAATTTAATTAGACAAAGTCTATGTGGGCTCTTTCAATATTATGTGAGAATAAAATTTTAATACCTAACAATTTACCTACATAAAACAACAGAACTTTAAACAACTTCAACATCTATATACTGATTTTTCCTCCTTGGAGATTAGGTAATACTAGGCACTTATATTTATATATTAATATTTTAAAGATTTCTGTTTTGTAACCCTGTCTTCTACACTCAGAGGAAGCTATAATGAGAAATTATGATGCCATGCAATACAACTTCCCAATGAAGATGAAAATAATGGTGGATTGAATAACTCCTTGTAATCATTTATTCCAACTCTATTATTTTCGATGATTTGAACACTGCTGTCCCACTCAAGCAAAAACAAACAAAAAACTGTTCCGAATCACATAGTTATTGGCAAAAAATAATGATGGTAATAATAATAATATCTCGTTCTCCTAGTTTCTCCTAGAATTCTTGCAACATTCTGTGCTTCTCATGTGTAGTCTCAATCACAATAGGTGCTATGTAATGGTGGAAATTTAGTGTATCTCAAACTAGGAAATGTCTGTCAATAACATTTTTTTTGTCTGAGCAGGCGCAGCATTTACTAGTCACCTTGCATAAATATAAACCTAGATTTCAAAGTGTGTGTGTGTGTACGTGTGCGTTTGTGACAAATACAGATGTACTTTCTTGTAGCCTAATGGCAGCAAATACAAAGCTGTCCATTCAAAATTTTAGGCAATGGAAAATTTTTAAGAAAACATAGTAAAGAGGTAAAATAAATTGAAAGTCATTATATTTCAAATAACTGATGTTATTTATATTTTAAAAATGTAATGAAGACTGAGGCTTAAAAAGAACTGTATTTTTTCTAAAGGGAGAAATGACTCAATGAACATGGGAGAAAAATTGGTAATTAAAGAAAGTATTTGTGCTGTGGCATATATAATACCTTCTGCTAAATTTTCTGCATTATTTGCTTTGGCCCTCCAGACTAATAAATTAAGTATTATACAATCAAGTCAGTTTCTCATACTGACAGTATTCCCACAGCATCCTCCCACTCATATTACCTTTGTTCCCAAGACATGTAATTGGTTTAACAGAATAAATAGTATTATCATGCAAAAAAATGTGAAGTAACAATATTACCTATGAATTATTGTATTAAAATTGCTCTTGGAAATATATTAGTGGATCATTTGCTATACATCTCACAATAGTGGAAAATTCTATTAAAAATTGATGCTAGCGTTACAACAGGGCCCTGAGTGGCTTTCAGTATGAAAGCTAATACATTTTATATTAGCATTTCGGCCTGGAAATTCCCTAACTAGGCTGACAAAGGGGTTAATAAATTTGAGTTAGAAAATAAATTTGTTATTTTTATATGCAGTCTTATGATTATAATGCTTAATATTTATTAGGAGAGTCAGTAAACATTTGTTGAATTGTTTGATTCTTTCATGACATAAAAAGTTATGCTCTCAAAATTTTTTTACAATGCAGATGCTGAATGAATTTAGCAATTCAATTATTAAGTTTCTGTGTATATAATTTGATGAATATCATGTTTATAATCCAAAAGGTTCACCTTGATCTATCTTTCAGGCTACAACATAGATTTCTGCTCTTAAATACATAATTAACAAGACCTATGGTCCCTGAAGGCTCCAATCTTGAAAATAAATAATTGCATAAAAATAAAATACCATGCCTTTTCACATAAAGAACCCACTATTTCCATATAATTTGAGTTATGTCTTAAAAATTGGTATAAAATAATAAAGGACAAATGTATAATTATATAATACTAGAGGCCCAGTGCATGAAATTCATGCATGGATAGGGTCCCTAGCGGCTGTCATCTGCCTGGCCAGGGCCTCTCTTCCTTGGCTGCTGGCTTCCGTGGAGGCCTTCCTTTGTTCCGTGCTGCCCCCTGGTGGTCAGTGCACATCATAGTGAGCAATGGAACTCCTGGTAGGTCAAACTCCCAAGGGGACACTTTGCATATTAGGCTTTTATATACGGAGAGTAAGCACATTTTATGTGCCAGATAATCTATACTAATAAAAAGGTAATATGCTAATTAGACCAGGAGACCTTCCGGGAGACCTTCCGGACATCCTTCTGGACAAAGCCATGGTGGTGGGGCCAAGGCAGAGGTGGTTAGGGGTGATCAGGCCAGGAGGGGAGGGCAGTTGGGGGTGATCGGGCTGGCTGGGGGACAGTTGTGGGCGAGCAGGCTGCCAAGGGGGAGGCAGTTGGGGACAAGAAGGCCGTCAGGCATAGTGTTTAGGGGCCATCAGGTAGGCAGGCAGGTGAGCAGTTAGGAGCCAGCGGTCCCAGATTGTGAGAGGGATGTCTGACTCCCAGTTTAGGGAGTCGGACATCCCCCAAGGGGTCCCAGATTGGAGAGGGTGCAGACCGGGCTGAGGGACACCCCCCTGTGCACGAATTTCATGCACCGGGACACTAGTACTTTTATAAATGCTTATTACTAAGCTTTATTCTGGTTTTATTTATGATTGATATTATAGTCACCTTTTAGATATAGAAACTAAAGTTCATAGTTTGAGTGACATGTCTAAGCTAATGTAGTTTCTAATTAATAAAATGTATATATTAAAAAAAGACCACATCATTATTCATCACTCTTCTCAGCAGGACCTCTGGATACTTGGCTCAGGGTCCACTCTCCTAAGCAAGACTAAATCCTCCCCACAATTTACTAGTATTCCTGCCTTTACCAGGCAAAAAAACCTAGGATGAAAAAAAAACAAATAAGAAGATTAATTTAGAAAGTGAAAGGGGTAGAAAGAAAGCAAACAGTATAAAGTACAAGGACACTAAAATAAAAGCTATGAATTTGAGAGTACCTTTTTGAAATGCAATAACTATAAAACTTTAGGAAGACCTGGAGATCAGAAAACAACACTATTCTGAATGAGTATCAGGATAATAGATCTTTAAGTGGATATTCAGAAAGCTTGCATTTTGAGTGGTTTATGGTAATAATAGATGAGAAAACAATAAAATTGTGAAACTTTGAAAGGCACTCTGGCTTTACCATGCCTTTCACAGAGAACTAATGTAAGTCGAATATGGGAAACAAAAATAATTTATTCAAAGTTATTCTGAGAAAAATACAAGTAAATAAATTTTTCTTCAAGATAAAAATATTAGAAAATTGAGAATACAAATGATATGAAACCATTATTTAAAATTTAAAATTTTAATAAAGTAAAATAAACCAATATAACAGTATAGACCTCAAATGAATAAAAAATAAAAATGATTGCTTAGAAATTAGATGTCTATATAATAAAATATTGAAAAAAAAGAGAGAACTGACAAAAATCAGAAAATACTTTTAAAAATTAAAAACCATTTTAGAAATGAAGGCTAAGATAGGAGAAAAATAAGAACAAAATATACACTTAAAAATCACAGTTAAATAGCTAGAGAAGGTAAAGTGAAAATTATCTTATTAAAATTTCAAAGGAAAAAGTGGTTTGAAAGGAAGTTATAAAGGCAGAGCATAATTAAAAACGATGAAACATACATATTTGTGTTTCTTTTTTATTTTTTAAAAATATATTTTATTGATTTTTTACAGAGAGGAAGGGAGAGGGATAGAGAGTTAGAAACATCCATGAGAGAGAAACATCCATCAGCTGCCTCCTGCACACCCCCTACTGGGGATGTGCCGGCAGCCAAGGTACATGCCCTTGACCAGAATCGAACCTGGGACTCTTCAGTCCATAGGCCGACGCTCTAGCCACTGAGCCAAACTTGTCAGGGCCATATTTGTGTTTCTTGAAAGGAATTTAGCTAGTAGGTTAAAAATTTTCTGAAATAAAAGGTGATGTATAGCTATAGTATATTGAAAGGCACACTATGAAACTTAATATTCATTAAATGTTTCTTGAATTGTTTTATTGAATGGCATTTCCTAATTTAGTTGCTGGTCTTTTCATACATGGATTGATCACAAAGACTAGTTTATTTTGAAGCATAGCATTTTCTCAGGACGTGTACCTGTCCAAAGTGATTTTTTTCTTTTTTAAGTAGTTATCATCACTAGTAACTTTCAATTACCTGGTATGTCTAAATGTACAATAAGCAAATTCTCCATGAGAATGAGATTGCCTTAAAGCTTTCTCCAAAATAGTCAGACAGTAAAAACCCAAGATCATGTGTTAACTATTAACAATCTGTTGTCTTATACTTTCATGTTCTCATTCGAAAGTTGAACTTTTTAAAGGAACTTGGTTACTTCACATGTATGGGGAAATCATCTCTACATTTGCTTTTTAATTAGTTTGTTCATTTTGCTGAGCCTGCTCTTCTCTCTTTGTTTCCTAATTATGACAGAGCATCTGAAACAGACGCAGAAGAAGCATGACCTACTTGAGAATTCTGCAGCCGGGTCTGTAAGCTTTGTACTGTCAACACTAAGAAAACATCAATTCAAGTGGATTCCAATACCCAATTGAAGTCGTTAGTATGGATTGGTGTCAAACTTTCAAGCATTTACCTTGTTGAGTGAATGACCTAATATTTCTAAATGGAAATGGGAAGAAGTTGGGGTAGGAAATTAAGGATAGACTCTAACATTAAGGTACTTAGGGCTCCTATATGAATTTCAGAATTACTGTCAAATATTTGAGTGTCTCTTCTCTTATGTGTAAACAATAACAACGTCAGATGTAAATGGCTGACTAGACATTAAGTGCAAAAAAGGAATTAGACATTGATACTGAATACCAATATTCTCTTTAGTGAATCTTCCCTGAGATTTTATTCTGTGCATAGAATATATTACTTATGTGCATATTAATAAAGCTTTTAAAATAATCATTGAAATGTATCTTCTGATGTTCAGAATATATCAAATATATGTTTTCAGGTTCTTGTGATATATGCAAATTAAATATGAGTAATGCAAATCAAAATGAATGCATAATTTTGCAAAATGAACTCTACAAATTCCATGTTTTATGCACCCCCCCAAAAAAAAACAAAACAAATGCTTGCCAAGCTAAATGATGCTGAAACTGTTTACCAGCTGAATGATGGCAGCCAGCAATTAAAAATAGTCAAGCTTTGCAGAAAGCAGCAGGATATTTAAGGGAAAAGTACCTTACAAATATTATAAGAAAAAGAAAATGTCTATGACTCTTTTATGTTTGTTAAAATAGAAAAAAATAAAAAATTAAATGTACATAATACATTCTAAATTTCATAAAATAACAGTGAAATAGTATTACATATTCTAACTTTTTTATTTTTAGAACAAAGGTAATAATACTGTAATTAGAACTTGGATATATCAGAGTTCCAGTTTTAGCACATCCATTTACAATGTATTTTATATGTCTAAACCTCGGTTTCTTAAGTGGATTTTATGAGACTGGAAAGAGGTCATCAATTTAAAATAACAGGCAAATCAAATGGCACATTATAGCTTTACAAAATAGATGTTCAGTAAATATTGGTTTGCTTTTCTTGTGTTCCTCTATTAAAATACATTTTTTGTCAAAGTGAAAGGAAAATAAAAATCATAGCTACACCCACCACTTCAACAATGATTATACTCACAATCAATCTTGTTCCTTTTATCTCTATATTTAGATAAGATCATTACATAAACAGTTTACCAGTATTTTTAGATTAAATGGTTAATAAAATAATGTCCACTGAAACCACAAAAATACCAAAGAAACATAGACACAATTAATGTGATGGTAATTTAGAATTTGTATTAGTTATGGCTCTTACAACAGACAACCCCAAAATAACAGTCCACACAAAATGTTTATTTATTTTCCCCTATTCTGATTGATTGGGAGGAGTCCTTCAGGGATTCAGTGACTCAGGAGACAGAGACTAGGCTTCTTTTATAGTTGGCTGCCCAGAGTTCCCTGAGAGTCACCCTCAATTTAGCAAGAAGTGAGAACTACAAAGAGAGAGCTGAGTGTGAGATAAGTTTTGTTAAAATTGGCCTGGAGGAGGCATATGTCACTACTCTTCATAATCCACTGGCTAAGGCTTTGTCATTTGGCCACAACTAAGATCAAGGGGAACTGGGCCAAAAAGAAAACTGTTGGTTTTGTTTGTTTGTTTTGTTTGTTTTCTTCTGAACCTACCAGTTAAATGCTGTCTAAGAAATAAGGAGAATTAAATACATAAATAATGAAAACAGCCTTTTTTAGATGGTTATAAGTGTGATATAGTTACTAAAATTCTTATGTGTGATGGAAAAAGTAATTTAGACATGCATATATTCATTACAAAATAAGGAGTCTTTTCAATGCATGTTAATCACCCCAGTGAGTGTGTAGTGTTTGATTTAACAGCAAGATTTTTTAAACAGATACATATTATGAGTTTCCAATATGTTAATAACTAGAGGCCCAGTGCGTGATATTGCGCAAGATCCAGACCTGCAGCGCCGGCAGGACACAGACTGATTCTTGCCAAGCCACGGGACCCAGAATCAAGTCCCACCACACCCTGGGACCCAGAGTCAAGTCCTTACCTACCCGCGAATGCCTTGCCGGGCACGCAGCCTCCTGGTGACCAGTCTTTGATTGTTACGGCGTGACAGTGTCATGGCCAAGGGGTTTTTATAATAGAGACTAGAGGCTTGGTGCATGAAATTCATGCACTCGGGGGGGGGGTCCCCTAGCCAGGCTTGTGCACTATCACAGATCGCCCCAAAGAGGTAGACTCTGCCCACCCATCCAGGGCTCCTCAATGGATTGCCCCAAAGAGGTAGGCTGGAGCCAGAGATCCCGCCTCCTCTGAGCCTTGTGGAGCTGCGGGACCCCCAGGCCTCACCACACGGAGCTGCTGGGACCCCCGCATCACTGTGCAGAGCTGCCGGGACCCACCTCCACAGCATCAAGTCCCGCCCACGCCCGCACACCTCGCAGTACACACAGCCCTGCCCAACCACGCGTGCATGCAGCCTTCTGGTGAGGGATTGTGACGGCGTAAGGGTGTGACAAACATTTGCATATTAGTTCTTTATTATATAGGATTATATAGGATAGGTGGGGAAACAAATTAATAACCTCTGTACTTTTTGGTAGAGATACAGTAATTTTCATCTTTAATGACACTTTCTGGTGTGGGTGAGAGGGAATGGAAATATTAAACCTAAAATATCAGTTATGCAAGTCTTAGAATTAGATGAATAATCCAACTTTAAGTACATTTTTTAATATTCTTACGTTTGAAATATTTAGCTAATTCAAACAGACTTATTTTATGATAAATAAAAAGTTACTCTATTAAAATAAATCAAACATATTTTCATTGACTTTATCTGATATATTTAAACATTTCACTTATTCACTTAAAATTAACTGTATAACAGGGATAAGATTATTTTATTGGATAAAATAATTTGACACCAAAAATAATTTATTTGAACATAAAAAAATTAATCTTTCTAATGAGCCACTATTCTTTTATTGAACCTAGTATTAATAAAATCCATTTGAGATCTTACATTAGTTAATCTTTGAACTCCCACAATGTAAGATAAGAAAAAAGTAAGCCAAGTCAATAAAAAAAAATAACATGGTTTAAAGCTTAAAGAGATTTAAGAAAGATAAGAGAAGTTACATAAATTAGAGGGAAAAAGTATGAAGTTATTCTAGTAAATGTTCTTAGGTTCCTTGAGGAATAAAAAGGAAAATAATATATTTATTAGTGGCCTTTGTTATTAACTTATATACTCACATATTCCCTCAGTCTTTTCCAGTGCCTAAGTGCCTGATTTTTCAAATTGGAACTTAGAGGGTATGATTTTTGGCCACCGAAGTTGATGAAGACCTACTGGGAGGAGTTAGTTTTTATCATAAATAAGTAGAACAATATAAAATTGTTGTTTACATAGATTAATATTAATAAACTATATTTTCAAAATGTGAATTTTATTAAATGTATAAACAAATAACGTCAATAAATTGTTTCCAATATAATTTTAAATAATATTACTGAGTCTATTATTAAAATACTCCATATTATTGGATGATAAATGTTTTTCAAATCCTCCAATTAATGTCCTTGATAGAGAACATTTTCTTTCCTATAGGGAGCTTCAGATGGGAGTCTGCTTGGGAAAGGTTAAATTAGTATGATGAGTTTTAGAAAAGTTCATAGCTTCATTCTGTTAACTTTGTTTAGGAGGTTTGTGATATTTGCAGTTAGGCCTTGTCAAGTGAAAGTTTATACTAATCAATATGGGTGTTTTTTAATTAAGTCTTAATGCATAAATTAAATGTCTTGACAATATGATGCTGCTGTTAATGTTTCATCTGGCTTTCAGAAGGATTAAGGAATGATGCTTTTCACAGAGATCATGCAGTCACTAATAATTCTTTTAGTATCAATGATGGTTTCAGCCCAAGTTTAGGAAATGATCCAATGCATCCCTTGTCCAAATTGCCCAATACCAAGTATTATCCTGGTTCATAAATTCCCTGAGTGCCTTACTTTTCATACTTACACTGGACTATGAATGTTTCCAAAGTTCCAATCTGTTATGTATATACTACAGGCCCGGTGCACAGATTCATGCATCAGTGAGGTCCTTCGGCCTGGCCTGTGGGGAGCAGGCTGAAACTGGTTCTCCAACATCCCCCGAGGGGTTCCAGATTGTGAGAGGACGGTTCTCAGGTGACGCATCCCGGAATCGGGCTCCCTCCTCTCTGGTTCCAGGTGCGTCACCCAAGAACCACAGCTGCCAAGTCATAGACAAATCTTTACCTGGACTAGCCAGGAAAAAAAGAGAAGCTTCAAATTATTAAAATCATGAATGAGAGAACATTATTACTCATTTTACAGAAAGAAATAAGATTATAAGGAAATACTATTAACAATATGTGTGTGTACATAAAAATACTATAGACACACAAATTTGCAGTTAATTTTTGTCATGTTAAAATATACAGTTATGGTTATTTCTGATTTAGCTAACAAGAGCAGGTTTCTGTGGCATGGAAACAAAGAAATCTATGTAATGTTGTATCTTAACAGCCAGGTGAAGTTAAACTAGTTTTGTTGATTCTGCAGGGGGGCAGGAAATACCAACTCTGGCTGGCTAACATTTGCTTGAGTTCCCGCAGCCAAAATTTACATCAGAATCTTTTGGATTTGAGGAGCAAAGTTAAAAAAAAACAAACAAACAAAAAAAAAAACTAGAGAAACTCTCAGATGTGTTGTCAGGATTTCTGGGAGGTAGGATTTACATATTGTAACAACATTAGGTCCACGTATTTGTTATATAGTCGGAGAAGATATATTCCTGGACAGGAAGTCTATGAAAGACTGCTTAAGTGTAGGATGACTGATAGTAGTTTCAATTCAGTTTCAGATTCCAGACTTTGGTAATAGAAAGGACCAAAGAGAGTACACAGTCAATTAAGAAACATATCTATCATTTATTTGCCTACCTATGGAAAATCTGAGTACCAAATGCATACAAACACAAATATTTTGTATATTAAATATGCTTCATTTTGAGGTTATTTGTACAATTAATTCTTATAGTTTTAGTTTTAAATACAAATTTTTAGCTAGATGAGTTTAACATAAACCTTGAATTCCCCCTACACAGGTGGTGGGGAGGAGGAAGGAAGAAAGAAAAGAGGAAAGAGTATTATGGAGTATGGGTTCATCATCCTCACTGCGCATTTTGCCCACATGGTCTTCATGCAATGTGAATGCTGTCATGATATAGTTTTGGGTTTACTTTAGTGTTTACACTCTAGTGACTTAAGACTGTCATTTTCAAGCCATTTCCTTTGTCTGACTATTTATCAATATAGCTACATAAATATATCTAAATCAAAATGTTTTAATGGCTTACAGATAATTATGGTTATTTGTATGTCTCTGACTAAAAATTAATAGCTTCAATATTAAATAGATCACATAAAGATTCATGATAATTTAAGGCCATAAACATCATGTTTTGTATTTTTAAAATTTTTAAACACATTGATATGGATCTCTAGTTTTACATACTAAGAAATCAACTTTTTATTACTTAACTAGAGGCCCAGTACATGACAATTCATGCACTCGCGGGGGATCCTTCAGCTCAGCCTGCACCCTCTCACAGTCCAGGACCCCTTAGGGGATGTCCATCTGCTGGCATAGGCCCGCTCCCTGGGGGATCGGGCCTAAGCCATTAGTCAGACATCCTTAGCACTACTGCAGAGGCGGGAATGGCTCCCGCCACCACTGCTGCACTGGCCAGCCATGAGCTGTCTTTCAGTTGAGTGTCGCTCCTGCTGTGAAAGTGCACTGACCACCAGGGAGCAGCTCCTACATTGAGTGTCTGCCCCCTGGTTGTCAGTGCATGTCATAGTGACCGGTCATTCCCGGTCGTTCTGCTGTGAGAGTCAATTTGCATATTACCCTTTTATTATATAGGATAATAGAATGTTTCTGACATTTTTGCAAGTGAAAAGAATAGAGATAGAAAAGAACTGAAGCTATTGTTTATAGATGTTAGTTTCATGGTATAGTGACTTAATGTAATTATTCAGATTATAAAAGTCCATTCCCACATATAAATCAGAGTCTACTCAGATTGAAAATCACAGATACTGTAAAACTATAACAGATAAAAGTCTAGTCTATTGCTTCATCACTATAAAAAAATCAAGAATTTTTAACTTACAGAGATGTTAACAATGAAATGTCACTCACAAAATTTTATTACCTATTTCCCTAGTGTTCTCTTTTCCAATGCCCCTACCCTTTCGACATCCTTGCTCATAATGTCCACTCCCAATAAGTGTAATTATCATTTGTAGTAGGCAAAATCTTCTTTGTAAAATATCCAATTACTGAATAGTAATAACACATTGAGATTTTTTATTGTTGGAATGAGCTCATATCTAAAATTATCTCTAGTATTGTCATAAATGTGCTGAAAGTAAGATCAGATTTTATTACTTATTTTTGTGATAAGTTTTAAGCATTTATGATTTGTGTTATATTTGTTTCACTCATTTTGAAATTTGGTATATGGTATTTTTACATCACAGAAATTTTTCATTAAAATAAAATGGTAAATAGAAAAACGATGAATATTTACCTCAAAGCCAAGTCAGGATTCTGGAACTGTGAATTTAATAGCAAAAACATGTCACTTTCATGACATTGACAAATTTGTTTGGGTTTGTAATGTCCTTTGACTGATATTGACCTTAACACATTTAAAAAATGAAGATATTTTGATATATGCAAAGTAGTTGCTGTTTATGCAGGTTTATAAATAGCATTTAAAATAATTATAAATCTCATAAGTTTCCCAGGGGGTTAATTTATAATATCTTTGAATCATTTCAACAAGATTTTCCTATTAATTATGTCTTAGTTTCCTAATAAAATCATTGAATAAAATTTTTGTAATTTGATTCTTTGTCATAATAGATAGGCCTCATATTTTATTTATTTCACATCCATTATTGAAATATTGTAGTCTTGAAATAGCATACAACATTATTGTTCTATTCAGTTGACATCAGTATGAATTTTCATTAAATTTTATATTAAATAAATAAGATGCCATATCATGAATTAGTAAAAACATAAGAAATACATGAATATCACTTTGTTAGTTATTAAGAACCCAATAAAGAATAATTATTACATTGTAAAAATGGAATTTAAATATATTTCATCTTCTTTTTCCCTAAATATTGGCCTTAATGTATACCATATTAATGATTAACTTATAAGGAAAAATATTGTACTATTCTTTATGGAAATTCTAATAATTTGAAGTTTATATTGGCATCAAATTAAAAGCAAGCTCTGGCCCTCACCTGTGTTCTCAGCCCATGTTCTTAGAGGTTAGAGTGAAAGTGCACACAGCAAAGGGTGACTGGTTTGATTACCAACTTTACGTGGGTTGCAGATTCAATCTCTGACCCCAGTTCAGGAACGTGTGGGAGGCAACCAATCCATCTGTCTCTCTCACATCAATGTTTATCTCTCCTCTCTCTCTCTGTATCTCTATCTCTTCTTCTATTATCTATCTATCTAACTATATATCTATCTATTTATCTATCTATCATCTATCTATCATCTATCTGTCTCTTCCCCCCTTCCTTCCCCTTTCTCTAAAAATCAATAGGACCCAAATAGACACTTCTCCAAAGTGGATATACAGATGAAAAAAAATGCTCAAAGTCATTAGTCATCAGAGAGATGCAAATTAAAATGACAATGAGGTATCACCTCACCTATCATCAACAAGTCAACAAATGACAAGTTTTGGTGAGGATGTGGGAAAAAAGGAACCCTAGCATACTGCTGGTGGGAATGCAGACTGGTACATCCACTATGGAAAACATTATGGAGTTGACTCAAAAAAATTAAATATGGCACACTGCCATCTCACCTAGTGATCCCACTTCTAGGAATATATACTAATATACATCAATCAGAAAGAATATGTGAACTTCTACATTCATAGCAGCACAATTTACAATAACTAAGATCTGGAAACAGCCCAAGTGCCCATCAGTAGATGAGTGGATTAAAAAGCTGTGGTACATTTATGCCCTGGGTAACTACACAGCTATAAAAAATGAAGGATCTCTTATCCTTTGAGACAACACAGAGGGACCCAGAGAGCATTATAGTAAGCAGAATAAGCCAGTCAGAGAAAGACAAGTATCACATGATCTCAATCATATGTGGAATCTAATGAATAAAATAAATTGATAAATCAAATAAATCCAGAGACATAGAAGCATGGAACAGACTGTTGGATCTCAGAGGAAAGACAGAAATGAGTAGATGGATGAGAAGAGATTAACCAAATAACTTATATGCATATAAACATAACCCATAGACATAGACAATAGTGTAGTGAAGGCCTGGGGAAAGGGGCTGGTTTGGGCTAGAATGGGTCAATGATTAGTTCTTCAAGAAGTATTGATATTTTTCATTGTTCTTTTCTTCAATAATTTATAATGACTCCACTCCATGTATTTGATAAAAGTCTTTTCTTCTCATTTTGAAGTTTTTTATAATTATTATATTTTAATTAGATGAAATATGAGGTTATGTGATCTGAGCATCTAAGTTGATTGATTTCTCCAAATGCTAGCATTTTACCTGAACATAATTTATTGGATAATACTTCTTTCCTCCATTAATTTGTAAATCAGGCTGTTATAAATTAAGTTTATATGCATACTATGTATACTAAGGAGTGTTTGGGGCTATAAATTATGTTGAATTATTGGATATAATTTTTACCTGTAGCACATTTCTATGATTTCTATATCTTCTCATTGCAATTTATTATTTAAGAGTATTACTGATTCATCAAATTTAAATGACCCATCTTTATGCCATGCCTTAGCCAATAGTTCAAATAAACCCTCAGAAATATATTTGTTGTAATAAATTGGAATTAATTACATTTAATTTGTAACAGCTTTATTGAAGTAAAACAAACATACTATAAATTCCACATGCAAAACTACAATCTGATAAATATTGAAATATATACATATATATATATATATATATATATATATATATATTTGAACTACCACTAAAGTCAAAATAATAAAACATTATCCCAAAAAGTTTCCTCATGCCTTTTTTTGATCCTTACTTCCCATATTTTTCCATGTTTTACCTTGTGCATGCAGTGGTCTGCTTCTTCTTAATGTATTTAGTTTATATTTATAAGATTTTATATATATGAAATTCCATTAATATGCATGAATTCTTTTCATCTAGATTCTTCCACTCAGCATAATTATTTTGAGGTTCCTCCATGTTTCTGAATTAACAATCTATTTCTCTATATTGCAAAATAATATTCATTTGTCAGATTTGCTACAATTTATCCATGCAACCATATATGGCCATTTGAATTATTTCAAGTCTGGGGCTATTACAGAAAAAGAGGTTTCCATAAACATTAATGAAAAAAGTTTTTGTGTAGATATAAGCATTTATTTATCTGTGATAAATACCTAGAAATGGAATGGCTTGATCTTATTATGGTAGGTGACTGAATGATTTCTTTGTTGTTTAGTATCTAGTTGTTTTTTAATATCTTAGATTGACAATGAAGAGTCTGCATGACACTTAGAATACTTCCATCATGAGTCAGATAAGTAAGGGAAACATTACCAAAAAAGCTAATCCAATGGGGTCATAGAATTTAGAGCAAGAACAATTATTGGTGATCATAGACCCCAAATCCTTCATTTTACAAAGGGATACAAATAAAACCTCAATATCTGGGAAGAGTAAGTGACCTGCCCAAGGTTAAGCAAAATCAGAACAATTTCCAATCCAGTCCTCTACCCAAGTCACAAACTGAATCAAATTGTATTACCCCCACCTCAAAAGTGAGGTGGACATGGTGCTTTGCCAGGTCCATATTAGCAGGAATATCAACTAAGAGAGAATTCTCCTCCTCTAAAGCGTGCCAGCACTTTTACTTCCTGCTTCAAGTATGGCCCACTTCATCCAACCCGACTCCTGATCTCCTAGTGTGGTATTTTAAGTTACACATTCCTGCTTTTATTGCCAACTGATCAAGTTTTCTAAAGGTTACTTTGAGAAAGGCATATTCTTAGGTGCTTTTTCTATTATAACATTCCTAAAATTCTCAGAAGTAAACCTCCAGGGCTCATCACCAATGGATGATTTACATTCTGCTCCATAGTGTGTCCATATATGGGTTAGTACCAAACAAATGTCCCAAACATCTTTGGGAAAGATTTTTCTGTTTTCTGGTTAATGAATGAAAACCTCTTGTTTTGAATATCATAATTTTTTGAAATTTGGCCTCAGAAAAGGAAACAGAGATTGAATATTAGATTCAATATCCAATGTTTTTCTCCCCTGTTTTGATGTCATATTTCAAGAATTTACATTCACATGAATGAGTGGATACAAATGTTAATGTGTTTGCACTGACTTATCTATATATATAAAAGCCTAAGTGACCATCATGACTGGTCGACTGAACGACTGGTCGACCAGTTGCTATGATGTGCACTGATACCTATGAAAATGACAAATGTCATGAATTAAATATATAGGTATGTTTACTATCATGACAGAATACATAAATGGAAGAGAGGTGACATTTTAAAAAGTTACTTTTGATTAATTCTCATTGCAATTGTTTTGTCAAATGTTTGAAACTTTGTTTCTTGTGAAAGTCATCAATGTAGAATTAAATAGAATTTTATTTTAAATGATTAAAATTTTATTCTAGTGATATTTTCCAAAATGAAGCTGACAAAGAAGGATCTTTACCTTTTTAGAAATCTAATATTTTACATTGCAAGAAAATAAATTATGATATCAAAATAAGTGCTTACAGTGATACATTTTTATAACAATCTCTATTCTGTCAGCTTACTAGTATGATATGGCATTTAGTATATGTTGTATTCTGCATAAGAGAAGGATATCACAATATGAAATAATCAACCATAGTAACTGTAAACTGTCATACATAAAATTCTAAGGGGAAAAAGCTTTAGATGCAAGTCTGCAAATAGAGGCTATTATTTCATATTTACTTTGGCTTGGGGAATGGATATATTACATACATATGTGTGTGTAAAAGCCATTTTACTTTTCAAGGACAGATAAATAAGATATAAATGTCTAATTCAATGACTCCTAGGGAACACAAATTCAATTACTATGGTATAAGAATGGGAATACTCTATTGAAGGTCTGGGACCCAACCCAAAAAATGTACCATTCTGTATCACACATATGAAGGTTATTTTTCTTAGTCAGTAGAAGATATTTCAATATGCCCCAAATTTCAGTAGTGCCAAGAATGCAAAGAAGTTAACTACAAAACCATTAGTGGGGATTGGCCATCATTTAACTTAAATACCAAATTAAGATATCATTTGCAATTCATTACAAGAATGAATTTATCACTGTTGCTACAATATAGGTTATTGGGAGTTAGAGTTCTGTTGTGTGTGTGTTTCTTAAGATACAAGTTTTGATATGTACTCATACTCTATTCTAGAGTGATTTCCTCTTGCAAATGACTGGAATGTACCTCTGGTACCTGATGTTTCTGTGCTGATGGGCTCTTCTGTTGTTCAATGTGTCTAAAGCAATAAAACAACCTGTAAACATTACCTCAGCACTGAGAACTGCATGCATCCAGGTCATTATACTGGTAGGGATGCTCAGTTGGGAAAATGGTATATAAATAACTGTTAACTTGAGCAGAATCTGATTAATCCTCACTGTCCAGAGACTATTTTTAGAATCCCCTTGCATTTGAAAGAATTTATGCTTTTGAGGGATTGAAAGTAAGAATGTAAATGCTAATTCCATTCTGAAAGTATAAAAGGAGTTCTTAAAAATGATTATTTTAGAAAAAACTTCTGAAAATTCAAATAGTTTTTTTATTGCAAGTACACTCTATATTTTGATTACTATCATTCTGAGAATAGTATGTTATAACATTTCCCTCAAAATATAAATTTCAGGTAAAGACAACAGTATTTTTGTGTTAATATTATATACTATTTCCTAGTGATATACTTTTAATGCATTCTCTGCAACCTTTTTTAAAATAATTTTTTAAAATTTACTTCTACCTATTTCTCTCTCTCTCCTGCACACACACACACACACACACACACACACACACACACACACACACACACACTACTCAGAAAGATATACAATATGAAATCATCACATTTTGCCAAATTATGTAGAACTTAAGTTGGCTTAATGCACACACGCACAAACACTCACTAATCCTAAAGAGAAGGCAAGTAGATGATTGATCCAAGACCAATTTTATTGCCCAAAGAATGCTCTGCCCCCATTTGCTCTGCCCCCATCATGTGTTCTACAACCTGAGACTGGACTGACCCCTTTTAGCTGCAGCATCCCTTGAATAGGTTTAGGCAAGAAAGCCTGTCTTCTGTGGGCTGTATTTTAATAGTAAATAAACTTCTTTCCAGGAAACATGTATTAAATTGTTCTCAGGTTAAATAACCAAATTTGCTTAGGCAAGCCCTTTTGTAAGTCAGTACTGGCAAGAGAAAATGGGTTTATCAGGATTAAATTAGACTGTTCAGAGCCCATCAATCAATTTGCCTTGAGGCACATTGGTTGAGATTATGAGGAAAGCCTACATGAATTAGTCAGGTTTCTCCTAAAAAAAGAGGGGGTGGCATTTGCACACTGGCAGAAAAAAACTCCTTACCCTATTTAGTAAAAGTAAATTAATGTTCCTATTTCAGAGCTTTTATAACACAACTAGAGGCCCAGTGCACAAATTCATGCATGGTGGGGTCCCTCGGCCTGGCCAGCGATCGAGGCCTATCGGGGCTGTCTCCCCCAGTCCCGATTGGAGCCTGCCAGCCGGGGCAAGAGACCACAGGAGGTTGGCCGGCTGCAGAAGGTTGGCTGTAGGCTGTGGGAGCACACTGACCACCAGGGGGAAGCTCCTGCATTGAGTGTCTCCCCCCTGGTGGTCAGTGCACGTCATAGCGACCGGTTGACTGGTCATTCAGTCGTTCAGTCATTGGGTCGTTCGGTCACTTAGGCTTTTATATATATAGATAAATATAAACATAGGCATCTTTTTATCTAACTACCTATAGATAAATATCATAGGATGCACTGTGGAAGATAAATACTTTTTAAAACTGATGAAAATTAAAGAAGTAACTTTATTCGATTCAGATCCTTCATCAGTAAATAAAGTCAATATCATTATCTACCTCCTTGCATGGGTGTAGTTTTTTAGCACAATTAATAATAGTACATGATACTTGGTACAGTTCTTAGCCTAGGATTGTTACTTGATAATACCATTATTAGTATTTGTACTGCCTACTCCAAATGAGCATGAATTTTTTAGTTTGCCATTTCCTAGTATTATTTCATTTATATTTTTGACTCTAGATGAACTTGAGTTTATGATCTTTAGCTAAAGTCCAAGTCTTAAAAATGAAATAAACTTCTTTCATTCGTGTTAATAAATGTTGTTACTGCAGTTGCTTTTAAAACGCGCGCTCGCGCGTGCGCACACACACATACACACACAAGTACACACACACCACTCAGAGAAGAGATTCTCAATTGCAGGTGGAATAGTAGGAAAATATCTCTTCAGAGATATTTGGCAATATCCTTCTTCTAACTGAACACTTACCTGCCTTTTTCCTCCTCACATCTGCTCCCTCTCTTTCTATATTCAAACTTGCCTATTTATCTCCTTTTGATTTTTCACATTTTAGTGCAAATGTCTTTTCAACAAAGACACCTTCATTGGGCCATCCCTCCATCAGTAGGCCTGACTATGCTATAGATAGATATAAACAGAAACCTCAGACAATATTCTTATACTCATAATTCACAAGATTTAGTAACTCATAAATTACACATTTAATTGTGATTTTATTATTGCAGTTCTATTTTGAACAGGTCTTTTACATTTTGTTCTAAATATTATTCATTTCCTACCACCTAGTCAAGAAATATGGTTTACGGGATAAGATTCCCTTACGGCTGTTAATTTGTAAGTTTTCTGTGTGACTTGGGGAAAATGGTCAACATTTTAAATAGATGTCATTCTCAGGCTACAGGCTAGAATTTCAGATATTACAAATGTAACTTTACTTTTCTATTAATGAACACAATTTATAAAATAATGTTTATTACATTATATGGTAGGAAACCTTGCCTAAATAACAATGAAACTCTTAATCTATTATGTGGTTTCCCCAGTCTCCACACCCCATCGTAGGTTCTATGATCTGAGGCAGAGGCAATAACCAACTTGGAGGGTGAGATTATACGTTGTTTGGTTGCAATCAATCTCACCCCATCAGCATCTGCTGCGTCATCCCCACCAAGTCTCACAGCATCAGGCTATGCAAAGTGTTGCTGGATCCTCTTCTCCCAATCAGGCTTCTCTAGACCTGGATATAGTAGTTGTTAACACCATATCCATAGTTTTCTTGGGCACACCTGAAACAAAATATTGCACACATACGGGTACATAAAAACCAAACAAAGCTTTCTCACGCCCTTCTGACTAAAGAACTCTTGCTACTATCTCTATTCTACCACTCTGAACTATGCCAGATACCAGAGAGTAAATTTAATGAGGTTTGCCAATGCCTCAGGCTACATATAAAAAGTGAGGCTAAAGAATACTTACACTACTCAAAATAAAAATACTTACACATGAATAGACTATTGTAGGAAAATATAGCAACAGCATTAAAATAAGGATATGCGTCACGGATAAAGGCTGCCTGATAGGAAGGTGTCCAAGAACCACGTATGAGCTACAATGGTCCTCCCTATGGAGGACTGTATCAAATACACTTTTCCTCTCAGATTAGGATTATATGTGCACAAACCGCCTCAGTGCCAGAACCCCAAATAGGGACTCATGTGAGGCTTCTGGTCATGTAGGCACATTGTGTCTAACCAGCCCCCATCATAAATACTCCAGAGATCTCACATAGACCAGGTGCAAATCATCAATCGCACCGTTATTAATAAAACATGCTGACTGGCTGATACAAACCATTTCCAAATTGCATCGACCTAAAGCTACCAAACAACGCTGTTAAGCAGCATGTTTTTGCCTTGATCAGAGTTCAATGTCCTGCAGACAATTTAGCAAACAGTGAAGGCCTTTCCAGGGCGCTGGAATTAAACACAGCATAAACAAGAGCCTGGTTTGGTTTGGTAAAGTTCTTCAACATAGACTCACATCTAGATCATCTCTCCTCCCGTATACGTCATTAACCATCCATAGATATTTAAATCATTTGGGACTGTGCTAATGTTCTGGAAGGAAAAGATGGTATACCCAAGTGGAACAATTAAGGACAACTTAATAAAAAGAACATTTCCAAATGATTGTTGGTTCAACCAATACAGGGTGTTGCTATTCTCCAGAATTAGAAACAATGGTACAATGTTAGAAATGTTAGGTCTGAGGAGCCAAGGAGATAATAGATTTTGCCAATAAGGTCAAGTTAACTGTATGGAAAGGATAGCTGATTCAAATACAAGACCTGTGAACTTTACAAAAAGGGACACAGCCAATTTATGGTGATGGATAGCAAGACATCTCTGACTGTACGCTTTCCCCCAACTTGATCTTCCGCCAGAGATCAGGGGAGATCGCTGACACAGTCCACACTATGCAGAATACTGAAACACAGAGCAGGTGGAGAAAGCATCAGGAGAGGCAAAGGGAGACTATCCACGTGGTGTCTGGGTAAGCTAAGAGCCTGGCTCTTATCTCAGTATGCATTCTTGCAAATCCACAGAATGTTATGGGATATAATTTATACACAGACTGCCTCAGGTATTGCAACTCAAAGTTGTAGGACATAACCACATGAAAGCACATGGATTTTATACTCAGAATCCTTTTTTTTCTTCTTTCCTAAGGTGGCAGGCCATCCAAGACAATGATATAAATTGGATAAGAGAAGGTCTCTGGGGAAGAAGAGAATTCACCAAAAGCATAAAACATGTGTTACTGTGCCAAAGTATCATCTGCTATTGCAGAAATAAAGGCCTTGGTTTCTGTGATTTCATACTAATTGATATTAAAACATTTATATATTTACATTATTTTGATATTTATGCATAGTTTGTCACAATTTAAACTAGCTTTTTTTTCTATAATAAGGGCAAATAAGGACAATCAGGCTCCAAGAAATAAACCCCTCTTCTAAAGTCACATTTTTTGGTTGCTGAGCCATACCTAGGATCGACATACACCTGGTTCTCGGTTTTCATTGTGCCATAAAGGTTGACTATAAAAACCATTTCCTTAATGCAGTATCATAAATAAATAGGCATACAAAAATTGTGCACACCATTTCTCCTAATTTTTGACATGATACTTACAAAAATGAGACATTTAAAAAAATGAACTCATAATCAACTAGACAACAACATAATAGAGTGCCCTACATCGTGCATAATAGAGTGCCCTACATCGTGCTTATCTGTGTGTTGGGCTAATGTTAAATATCAGAATGTGAATTAAATATATGGCCTTAGAGGTGCCGGGTTATGTCATCAAATCCAGTCTCTCTGCTTCGTATTAAGTTTCTAAGTATCCTAGAATTAAATATAAATATAAGCTTTTTATTTCTCCATATTTTCCCATAAAAGACAGACAACATTTTCATGCTGAATTTTCTCTTCCACCAAGTGTCTGTTAGATGCTTTTTCTCATTCCAGATGAACCCTTATGCAGAATGAATTGTAAGTACAACCATGTAAGTTTATTACATAAAAACAGTTTTAATACATGGAGGAGTGAGTTTTGAAAATATAATGCTGTATTCAATATGTTTTCAGCTTTCCCATCCAGGTTCATCATTAACCATTGTTGTCTCTTTTGGGGCCTCTAGGTAAATAGACCAATGAAATTTTTATTCATTGATTCCTAAGCATTTCACATTCTTTAAGGCTTCTCACTCTTAGACAACTCTCATTTCTCTCTCTGTTTTCAATTATTTTCTATCAACCTACTTCTCTTCTATGCAAGAAAAAAATATTGCTTATTCTTTAACTTATTTGCCCCAAATAACACCCTAGGAAGTCTTCTTTAATTTTCCAAAAAATGTATTATTTCTTTCCTGGTGTTCCCACTCTATAATTTACATTTAGCATGTATTCTGAAGTATTTCTGATATTCAAAATGCCTAAATAGTATGAGATGCCCATGACCTCGCAAACTATTGTAAGAAACAAAGTATTATCAATGCAATGGAAGCCAATACAATATTTAGATTTTATATATATTTGTTTGTGTTTGTGTGTGTGTGTGTGTGTGTGTGCATCCTTTTTCAACAACTGTTTTTTTGGGAAAAGTGTTCAATATATTTGTGGTATATATTAATGAAGAAACCTGTGATATACTTGCATGGGATATATGTAATTTATTAAATTTTTATCCTGACAATAGACATTTTGAACGTTTCTATTTTTTTGTTGTTGTTACCGAAAATGTTGTTCTAATATTCTTAAATACATATGTAACGTATTTTTTGTAAACTATGTGCAAAATTCCTAAGATCTAAGATATGCATATCTTTAACTTAATTTTTAAATACTGCCAAATTGTTTTCCAAGGTGGTGTTCCAATTATACCCAACTAATTGTGCATGAAAGTTCCCATAGCTCCACATGTTTGCCATAACTTGGTGTTCTCGGTGTTTTATCTATATCTTCATAATTTGGTAGGTATAACATGGTATCTCACTGTGCTTTTGATTTACTTCCTACTAATTTCATATCTTCTTAGTCATTATTTTTTTCTTTCTATAATTTGCCCATTCAGTATTTATTCCAGTTTTTACTGGGTTAATTTTTCTTAACATTTTTGGACTACTTTAAGACTAGAGTTGTTGTTTTCATCCTCACCTGAGGTATGTTTTTATTGATATGGGGTGGGGAGGAAGAGAAAAAGAGAGAGAGGAACATCTGTTGGTTGCCCCCCTCTGCGCCCTGACCAGGTATCTAACCAACAACCTACATATGTGCCCTGATCTCAAAATAAACCCGAAAACTTTTTTGTAGGAGAGGACTCTCCAACCAAATGAGCCACCAGCCAGGGCTAAAAATAGTGCTTACATTAATATTTTACATGCTCTGCATGTATGTTGTCCAAGCCATTGGCTTTCACATCCTTTTAAAATGTTGGTTTTTGATAACCATACAGTATTAAAAAATAATAATCAAATGTATGAATCTGATATAAATAATTTACTTACCGTTTAGGGTTTTCTGTTTAAGAAGTCTTTCCATACCCTGAGGTGCCACATATGTTATTTTTAAAATAACTCTCATCATGTTACTGTGATTAGTTTACAAGACCATCTTTTCTGTAGCCCCTGCTATCCTCAAGGGCAGAGGCCATGTGTTATTCATTGTTCTACCCTGGCATTTATGATGCCCATAAATGTTCCATGATTGAAAGTCATGAGTTTCTCATAGGTGCTATTGAAGTCTTTTGGCATCTTAAATGATAACTAGAGGCCCGGTGCATGGAATTCGTGTACGGGTAGGGTCCCTAGGCCTGGCCGGCGATCAGGGTCTATCGGGGCCTTTCTGGCTGCCGGCTGGGGCCTTCCTTTTGGCTGCCAGCTGGGGCTGCTCTTCCCTGGCTGCAGGCTGCTGGCTGCTGGCAAAAGCCTTCCTTCGTTCCACGCCACTCCCTGGTGGTCATCGCATGTCATAGCGGTCTCCCGGTTGAACTCCTGAGGGGACAATTTTCATATTAGGCTTTTATATATATACTAGAGGCCTGATAATTGAAATTTGTGCAAGGGGCTAGCTTGGCCAGCCCCGGCTTTGTCTGGAAGGTCATCCGGAAAGATATCTGGAAGGATATCCGGAAGGTCATTTGGCTGTCTGGTCTAATTAGCATATTATGCTTTTATTATTATAGATAGATTACTGCACTAAGTTGTTACAATTATGTTACAAATCAGAGAACAAACTTTCATTGTACCTCTGATTTTGATATGCTTGCTTTAAAAAGTTAAATCAAAAGATATTCTACAGAGAAGCATGATATTTTTACTAAAAATGGTGCACATGGCTTCCTCCACATAGCTTACTTACAGCAATTTTAAGTAGAGGATTCCTACTGTGGAAAATACTTTTTAGAAGTCTGTATTTATTTTTGTATTTTTCTATACATGGCTGGGAATTCAGAAGTCATGATATTTATAAAAGTCTCAGTGAACAGGTTGTTGTTTTTTCTGTTGAATGTTGCTCAAAGTAAATTGTATGTTAACTGATGCTTGTAAACATTTAGATCTTATGATAATGCTGTAGTTTAAATAAAATTTATTTCAAATAATTTTGAAATTCACATGAACAAATTTCCAGTATTTTTATTTTAATGCCAAAGTTATTCTTAACATTCGTTGGGCTTCTGGAGCAGTTTGAAAAATATGAATTATGTATAACATTTAGTATAGATATTTCCATTGTAAAATTTAGAATGTAAAGGTTGGAGCTTCAGCCCATGCACCAAAGGCTCACACATATAAAGATTTTTTTCTCAAAATATGCTTTTAGAGTTGAAAATGTTAAATCAAATTTTAATACTTGAGTGTATATTAGCAATGTACTTTCCAAAGGAGTTAAACTCACATACTCTGCCATCAGAAATGTGTATGAGTGCTTATTTCATTGTAGCCTCTCCACTTTCCTTGGAATCCTTAGGATCATTTCTAACCTGCCATTATGCAATTCTGTCTTAATCCTACCCCCTGCCCCCTGATTTCAGGGATTGGTGGAAGAAATGCTGATTTTCCCCAATCAAGTGTTGAATCAAAGTACATTTGATTCTTATCATAATATATTCTTCTCCCAACATGATTTTTCCATATAAAATATGCTTTTATTCCTAATTCTATGTCCACATCTTCATCCCAAATAAATGAATTACAAACTGTAAATGCCAGGCATTCATGATGGCAGGTGTGGATAAGAATGAAGAACCAAAATTGTACAAACAGGGGATACAATATAACTTTCTCCCTTTTCACCAATATGACCATGGCATTTTAATTAAAGGGTGGGGGGAAGGAAGGATGAAGATTTAAAAATCAAAGCCAGTTTTTAAACTGAACCTCCAGGGGCTAGAAGAGTGCAGAGAGAGTGAGGTGGCTGAGACTATAAAATACAGCATGGGGAATCATTGTAACGGAAATACTTTGCATCTTAACTGTGGTACTGGTCATGTAAATGACCAGTTTAGCTAAATCAGAAAGCATGTCTAATTAAGCAAGTTTAGCTATATATATAAAAGGCTAAGTTGACTTGCACATGGGTGATACATATAAAGCTCTCACTGGCGCCAATTGCATGCATGTGTTTCTCTGTCATTGTTGATCATGAATTTGGTTGACACTTCTATTATAGAAAAAGGGCGAATAGAAATCCTATATAATAAAAGCCTAATATGCAAATCGACAAAAAGGCAGAACCACCAGTAGAAAGACCATTCACTATGACGTGCACTGACCACCAGGGGCCAGACTCTCAACACAGGAGCTTCCCCCAGCCACAGGCCCCAGGCAGAGGGAGGCGACCAGCTGCTGCAGGGGGCGGGGCCGGTGAACAGGTGGCACCAGGCTGGCCAAGGCAGGTGCCACCGGGGGCCCCCGATTGCTCTTCTGGTCACCCCACAGATGGGCCCTGATTGCCGGCCAGACCTAGGGACCCTACCCGTGCACAGATTTCTTGTACCGGGCCTCTACTATTAAAATATTTCTTCTAATTAATTTTCTTTCAATGTGCATGATTCCGTGAAACGTGACACTAGTAATTCTATAATTATAAACACTTCAAATACTGTAAAGTTCTAATCATTCCCCCCGCATGTCAAGTAGTTAAATACACAACAAATATAGGGTATATGGGCCAGACTAGAAAAGGTCTTTGAGTTGAACCCACATAAATGATTTGCAAAATTGACAATATATATTATTATATTAGCTGAATCCCATTTATATAAATTCTTAGTAAGAAAACTTTGACATAAGATTGTTTTTGTGTGTGTGTGTTTTATTTTATTTAAAATGAGAGTCAGAGAACAGTTCTGCAAAAGTGAATGAAGGACGAAATGAACAAATGAAGAGTTTGAAGGGCAGTAAAAGTGATGATAGGGGTTTAGAAATGGGAAGATCATCTATCTTGGAACACACAACTTTCAACTTCTGGGGAAATCTACTCTTACACAGAAAAGAAGGGGATAAATAAATCTTTAATCTGTCAGAAACTTTCTCAGAGAAAATTCACAAAAATTCTATTCTCTTAGATTTAAAAACATCAACAGTTGCAGTTAAGGAATAATTTTATTTATTGATTGGTTAATTAATTATTTAGCTAAATATTTGCCTATATTTTGATTGTTTCCTTAAAATAGATTTTTAGGAGAATATTTAATCAGTCTAAAGTTATGGGTTTTTAAAAAGTTTCTTTCTACCTAGCACCAGATTGTATTCTAAAAAAATTGAGGAATTTATACTTTGACAGTATTATGAGTGAAAAACAATTTTACTGCACCCTTATTGATATTAAGCACTATCATATAAAATATCTTTAATTTGAAATGTGAAAATTATCCTTCAATTTATATAATTAACAAGAGGAAAAATTCCACAATGATTCCTGACACTTCCCCAAAGCAACAAAAAGAACTCACCAGATATAACCTTGATTCTTGCCTTGCTATTCTGCATGGAAATAAAATTTTCATATTTTTAATGCCTTTAGGATTTTGATAGGGATTGCACTGAATCTGTAATTTGCTTTGGGTAGTATGGACATTGTAACCTTCATTCAACCTGTTTGTTCATAGCAGAATTCTTTTTTATTGAATTTGGTGGGGTGACACTAGTTAATAAAATTATATGGTTTCAGATATACAATTCTACAATATATCATTAGTATGTTATATTGTGCATTTATCACCCCAAGTCAAGTCTCATAGTATAATTCTTATTGAACAAAAATATATTTTCCCTTTAGATCAGAAGGCACACATAGCTACCACAATTTTAGTATACATATAAATAAAACTTTAGCTCCACATTTATTGAAGCTATGCCTTACAACTTTAAAGTCTAATAAAAAGAAAAGAAAAAAAGAAGATGATTTTGAAAGATTGCAGCAGGGATTGCTATGGGGGAATTGAAGTTGGGAAGGTAGCCTAAGCTTCAGGGTTTGGGGGAAAATTCCTTCCTGTGATAATGTTCAGCTGAGAAAGTACATTCTTTGATCCCATCTTTGAAAGAAAGAGTATACATTGTATACCCATAAAGAGTATCCCCATAAAGACAAAAGGAAATATTAAGTTCTTTAGACACTCTTATCAACTATTTCCTCCTTTAATTTTCTAGATTTTGCTGGGTGTTTCAAAGTTCAAGCTCTAAAAATATTTGCTTTTAAAAGAGGTAGCAGGAGTTGGCTCTATTTTAATTAGATACTGAGGGGAGGGGGAGACAAAAACAATAACCAAAATAAATTTAAAAGCACTCTGATTTTTTCTTTTATTACAGCACCAAAAATATATTTTGATTTATCCTATAGAAGATGATATGTACTAGAAAAGATATGTAGTTAACATTATAAAATCAACCAAACACTTTTATATTTTTCTCTAGGGTAACTATAACTTAGTTCTATAACACTTTCCTTGGCCTCTGTTTTTCCAGACTGCTTCTTCTCATCCTACCTCTCTGACTACTCCTTTCAGCCACCTTAGAAAACACCTTTCATTGCCTTCTCTTTTAAAACCGATTTCCTCAAAGTACTAATCTTGTCCTTTGCTAGAAGCCTCTCCTTGGGTAACCATATTTACTAACAGTACCATACATTAAATATTCAGAAATGTCTGTATCGATACAGATATACCCACCAAGTTTGTGTTCCTGCTCATCACATTGTATGTTGGACAGCTCCACAAACATCTCAAATTCTAGATTTCTAAACCTGCTTTCCCTTCAGTATTCTGCTTCAATGAAAGGTGCCACCATACACAGCTACCAAGTCAGAGTAAATGACTCTTTCCTCTTCCTTACTGACACATTCCACCCATCATCAAGGCCCACTGTCCTCCTCTACCATTCTCAAAATTTTTGTTGCCCTTTATTTTAAATTCCAAGGCATTGTCCTGATCATCATTTTATATACATTTCTAGCAGACTGTCCTTATTAACCCATGGCAAACCTGAAATAATCATTATAGCATGCATTCCAGATCACTTTCCTCTCAAATCCCAACAGTTTTCCATTGTATTAAGGACTAAGGTACCATTTCCTAACAAAAACTTCAGGATTCTGTGTTCACGCTTGTCTTCACTCTCATCTATTTCCACTTCTGTCTCCACTTTCCAAATGTAAGGACTTATTTCTCATCTTTGGATATTCACATACTGTGTTCCCCCAACCTGAAATACTTTCTACTCTTACCTCACATTGGGAAAACCTATCACCTTTTAAGTTTCAGCTTAAACATTTGTTCACCAAATGTGTGAATTCTAACATTCAGCATAATGGTCACTGGTGGTTCCTATGGTAAAATAAACAAAGACATTAATCATATAACTTCTGCAATCACCAGAAAACATAATATTTTCATGAGGAAATAAACAGGTTGATACATAAGAAGTTTAACTATGAATTAGATAGAGAAACCTAATTGACTATAGGGAAAGTATAAGTTAACCCTATCTTACAAATATTCCCATTTTCTTCAATCACCCTTTCAATGCTTGTGAAGCAGTTATCAAATCTGTTCAGCAATTTACTCACATCACATCTGATTTGTGACATTTATTGGTAATTGCATAGCTTCGTATTTGTTAGTCCATCATAAAGAATTCTCTAGTCATTTGGTTTCTTTTCCCTATCCTTCTAATAAAAACATTACTGAGCCATGCTGTCAGAATGCATTTAGCATCAAGTTCAAATGTCATGCAGACTAACTGTTCAAATACTGGCACTACCATTTCCTGTTTCTGTAATTTTTAGATCAACTGTAGGGTTTAATGCTTTTGAAAAGTTGTAAGTGTAGATTATATAAAATAACAACTGACATAGAGTAAACATTACATAAGTGACAGCTATTACTATAAGTTATTTGTGAAACTATTTCACATTTGATAAGGTATTTTAGTAAAACTGCAAAGTGAAAGCAACAGCAAAATAATCTAATCTCTTATTCAGAACAATCTAGTAAACATGTCCATGTAAATCAGAAGACACTGGGTAGGCATTTATGAAAATTGCAGAAATGAACTAGTCAGCAATGTGATGACTGATACAAATTAAATTATACAAAATATTTTTTTAAATTGTACAAATTAACATGCAAATCATACTAGAAATTTTGTACACTTAATGCAAAACCTTATGGGAAGACAGGGGAGAGTGGGTAGGTGGGAAGAGATCAACCAAAGAACTTATATGCAGACGACAGGGTGGTGAAGACATGGGGAAAAGGGGAGTGGTGGGCTAAAATGCCAATGGGGGGACAAAGACAACATATATAATACTTTCAACAATAAAGATATAAAAAAAATTTACAAAGAAAAGCCATAAAAGCAAACAAATGTTCTCTCTCTAGGGATTTAGGATATCTGAGTTTCAGAGTTCATTTCTTTACAATAGAGAAGTCTCCTAATATTTTGCCAATATAGGAACTCACCTACATGCATCAAATCTCTGTTGATATTGTTATACTAAATCAGGATACTTTTGTCTTAGAACCTCTTGGTGGATGTGGCTGTCATCAAAAATTTAATGTCATGCTCCCAAAAATCTGTATGCTTTGTGTCAGAGGGAAAATTCTACATGCCTATAAAATCACCATTTGAGAATCTTTATTTTTATTTTTATTTTTTTAGTACAAGCTTAGTGCCTGGATCATAGACCGCACTTTATTAATATGGATTTTATTTGTTGGAATTCACATTAGCATAGATAATAAAATCTGTTTAATTGAATTGTTTTGGTATCCCTAATAACTTAAATACAATCTAGGACTGCTGGCTCCTAACTACTCACCTGCCTGCCTGATCGCTCCCTAACTGCTCCCCTGCCAGCCTGATTGACAACTAACTGCTCCCCTGCTGGTCTGGTCGCACCCAACTGCCATCCCCTGCTGGCCTGGTCACCATTAACTGCCCTCCCCTGCCAGCCTGATTGCCCCCAACTGTCCTTCCCTGCAGGCCTGATTGCCCCCAACTGCCCACCCCTGCAGGCCTGGTCACCCCTAACTGTCCCCTGACGGCCTGGTTGCCCCCAACAGCCCTCCCCTGCCAGCCTGATCGCCCCCAACTTCCCTCCCTTGCCGGCCTGATCACCCACAACCCCCTCCCCTGCCGGCCATCTTGTGGTGGCCATCTTATGATGACATGAGAGTGGTCATTTTGTGGCAGTCATCTTGTGATGATGTCGCATGTGACGTGACCTAGGCTTTTATTATATAGGATGATCAGGTCTGCCATCAAAAGTTTATAATTTAGTTTATAAGATGGAACGTAGCCATTTACTTAATAAGTTTGGATGTCAGAATTAATTAGTGCCTAGTGGACTCTCATCACTGGACTAAATGCTTGGGTGGAGGGAGACAACACAGAGGTATGATATCTCATTTGTCCTATCTTTAAGAAGCTTTCGATATTAAATGTGGCTAGTTCAGTTTTCTTCATTGTAAAATAAAAGATCTAGATTGCTTTTTGTCACAATTTCTTCTCAACTTAATATTCTCTCTCTAATATGAAGCAAGAAACAACTCCAGGATGGCTTTTATTTTGCCTACCTAAAATAAGAGTAATTATTATCATTGTGTATTTATAACCCATTTATAGATTTTTCATGGCAAAAAAAATATTTTCTGCTCTTTCATGCTTTTTCACATATAAATTTCTGCATATTATTATTATTATTTGTTTGCTTATGGCTTCCTTTGCTCTCAGTGTTTTTATTTTATTAGTTTTATTAATATTATTTTTATTAATTTTATTCATTAGTTAGTGTCTAGGAGATATTTATTCACTAAAAAATATTCTACTAAGTACACTTGTGCAGAAATAAGAGTATTGAGTCAGAGCTAACATTTTTGACTTTCCTTACCTTTGCTTATCATTCATTTTGTAGCAGACACTTTGTAAGTGCTTTCTGCTCATTACCTTATTTAATGTATATGACACAATTATAAGATAAGTATTGCTGTTAGACCGATGTTTTAAAGAGGTGAAAAAATGAGTAATGCAGTTCAGTAACATACCGAAGGCCACATTTGTAATAAATTCCAGCAGCTTTCTTATGACTGAAATTTAAGTACAAAACTTTCTTAATTAATTAATTTATTATTTGTTTTTTCTTATTACTGAGCTGAGACCATTCGAAAACCTAGGAAGTTGTTTTACTTTATGCTTTGGTTTGGTTTTGCTTTCCTTCCCAGCTGTACTTTGTGAAATATGCCATAATTTTATTTTTCTTGCAAAACTACATATTTATAATATACTTATTTCTAATTATCATCTAAGCACCATGACAACATTTAAGTCATATGACACCACGTGCAATAAAGTGACTGAGATTCTGGTCATATGAACCTCAGTTTCATTTTCCGCTAGTGCAGCGGTTCTCAACCTGTAGGTCGCGACCCCTTTGGGGGGTCAAATGACCCTGTTTCACAGGGGTTGCCTAAGATCATCAGAAAACACATATATAATTACATATTGTTTTTGTGATTAATCAGTATGCTTTAATTATGTTCAATTTGTAACAATGAAAGTGGGGGTCACCACAACATGAGGAACTGTATTAAAGGGTCGTGGCATTAGGAAGGTTGAGAACCACTGTGCTAGTGTTAAACAATTAGAGAGAGACAGCAGAGTTCATTTTGCTTTCTCCCCAAGAAACATATTGTATTAGTTTTCTAGAGTTGCCACAACAAAATATTACTGTTTATTTATTTATTCTGTTTAACTGTAAGACATTTATTTTCTTGCAGTTCTAAAGACTAGAAATCCAAGATCAAGGTGTTGACAGGTTTGGTTCCTTCTGAGGCTTCTCTCTACGGCTTGCAGATGGTGTCCTTCCCTCTGTGTGCTCACATGGTCTTTCTTATTTGCATGTGAAGTACTAGTATCTCTCACTGTGTACCTATATTTCCTTTTATAAGGAAACCAATCAGATTAGGTTCTGGCTCACTCTAATGGCCTCATTTCACCTTAACTACCTTTAAAAAAGGCCTTATCTTCAAATGCAGTTGCAGTCAGATGCACTGGGACTTAGGGCTTCAACATACATATTTGGGAAGACATCATTTACTCTGTATCATATGATTAAATTAACTAGAGGCCCAATGCACGAAATTCATGCAAGGGACTTGGCCCTTGCAGCCCCAGCTTCGTCTGGAAGGTTGCTCGGCTGTCCGGTCTAATTAGAATATTATGCTTTTATTATTATAGATAGAGTTGATTATCACTAAACACTACATACATTTTTTTCAACTACTGATACATTAGAAAAAATAGTTTGATGAAATACTAATGGCTGGTTAGCTTTAATATCAAATTTAAGCATTATAAATCACTGCTAAATGTACCAGGTCTAAAGCAAGTCTGAAGAATAATTTACTTTCAAGTATTTCTCTGCAATTATAGCGCTAAAAAGAATATCTAGTATACCCTCTGAGTTTTAATTCCAGATTATTTTAGCATATGGAAATAAAATACTTTTACAGGTACTTCCCTTATCTCTTTTCTCTTTTAGGGGATGTCTTTAATTTTCTGTATAAGTATTGAGAAGAATTTAAGTGCCTTCTAGAACATTATTTTCTCTTTGTGAATTTCCACCTCAGACTACTTCTTATTCCACTAACTAGGCAAACTTTTACTTAAGGAAAATATCAGTTTCAACTACTTCTGTGTCCTTTGTAATGAGAAAAAGAAAAGATCATAAAACATTCTTTTTCTTCTACATGGATTTATTCTGCAGTCCAAGGATTCTCCAGCAATTTGCTCAATTCTCTACTGTATTACTTTGCTTCTTACTGCTTCAGACATATGGAAGCAATGGTTTTCATTCTCTGAGTGCTGTATTTCAGGCATCTCTCCACTGACCTTATAAATGGAACAGATAAAGCAGTTACCTTTTCAAAGCATACTTTCTTTCTTAATATCTTCCAAAATATCTTCAATTATATCTCAAAAGAATTATTTTTAAATAGAAATACTATGCCAAGACTTTCTCAACATGAAAAATAAGGCCCCTCATACTAAAGTGTCTACTGTTTTTTAATAAAAAGAAAATTATGATTAAGTAGAAATTCAGTGATCTCCTCAATTCATCTCCTATCTAATCACCACTCAGGCCATGCTATGTTCATTTTCCCAAAATTATAATCTAACACTGATCTCCCAGACACTATACTCTCTCTCCAAGATATTCTCCATACTTTTGAAATGGTAATTTTGAAAAAATTATATGAATTTATGATATACTAATAATATAATATACACATATATTATTGCTTTAATACTGCTTATAAAACTCTGGAAAACAATTGGGGAAACATGTAAAAGTTATTTCAATATTAGTATCATTTTTTATTACCCCAAGGAAATAATCTAAGAAAATAAAGGAGACCAATGTTTACTTGCACTAAGCTGGAAACAAGCCTGAAATCTTATAATTGGAAAGTGATTAAAAGTCTATAGATATATAAAAATGAGGTAATTTTTCATGATCATTAAAAAATAATTCCTATCCTATATATTTTAAAAGCCACACAATCTTATAGAAAACATTTTTAAATAAAATGATTTTTATTCAAATTAATGGCTAAATGTACATTGAACACTAAACAATATATATATATATATGAGCTGAGGAAGAAAAACAAATGATTCATATAGTGGTTGGTGTAGCTCAGTGGTTTAACCTTGAGCCCAGAACCAAGAGGCCACTGGTTGGATTCCAGGTCTGGGTACAGGTCAGGGTTGCAGGCCCAACTCCCTGTGGGATGTTTAGGAAGCATCCAATCAATGATGTTTCTCTCCCTTTATCCTTCTCCCTTCCTCTCTAAATTAATTAATTAACTAGCTAATTAATTAATTAAATATATTCAATTTTTTTCAAATAGCAGTTGAAACTTTGCCATTCATTTTAGATAAGTTTGAACAACCAAGACTTCTTTAGAAAGAGAAAGAAAATGTACATATTTTCATAATGCCAGAATGCTCAATGCCATTAATAGAAGAGAGATCCAAAATTGATTTTAAAAATATAATCTATTCTAAGAATAGTTACACCTCACTCCAAAATTTTGATATACTAACTTACTGTGTGTGTGTGTTTGTATGTGTACAATACAACACATAGAAAAGTGATATCAGCGGTCAGAATACCACCTTTATACTTATTACTCAGTTGCACTATTATAAGAATTAGATTGAAAAATTCTTAAAAGCTTTCATTGTAATTCACACTTACTGATAAGAGTAGAGATAGCTGGCCATTTGGAATATACTCCCAAAACTCATCTTGATGAATGTAAATTTATAAGACAGGAAATAAAAATAGAACTGTTGATTACATATAGTGAAATTATATGGTATTTTTCATTCTCTGACTGGCTTATCTCACTTAGCATAATACTCTCCAGGTCCATCCATGCTGTTGTAAAAGGTAAGATTTCCTTTTTTTAATGGTCAAGTAGTAATCCATGGGGTAAATATACCACACCTTGTTTATCCACTCATCTATTGATGAGCAGGGGCTGATTCCATGATTCCAAGTCTTGGCTATCCTATATAATAAAAGGCTAATATGCAAATTGTCCCTTCGACCGGGAGTTCGACCAGGGTGTGGGGCCCTCTGGCCAACCCCCTACAGCCCCTCCTTTGATTGCCCCCCCCCACCTGGATCTGGACAGTCCAGCCAGACCCCACCTATGCACGAATTTGTTCACCAGACCTCTAGTTGTAAATAATGCTGCAATGAACATAGGGGTGCTTATATTCTCTTGGATGATGAACACACAAAACAATATACAGATGATGTATTATGGAACTATACATTTGATACCTATATAATTTTATTAATCAACTAGAGACCCAGTGCACGAATTTGTGCACAAGTGGTGTCTGGCCGGCTGGCCCCAATCAGGGCTGATTGGGACGGGCCGGCCAGGGGAGGGGCTTCAGACTGTTGGCTGGCTGGCCCCACCCCCTGGTCAAACTCCCGATTGAACTCCCAGACTAGGGGACAATTTGCATATTAGCCTTTTATTATGTAGGACTAGTGGCCCAGTGCACCAAATTTGTGCAGAGGGTGGGTGTCCCTCAGCCCAGCCTGAACCCTCTCCAATCTGGGACCTCTTGGGGGATGTCCAACTGCCAGTTTAGGCTTGATCCTTGTGGTATCTGGCCTAAATCAGAAGTCGGACATTCCTCTAGCAATCTAGGACCACTGGCTCCTAACCGCTCACCTGCCTGCCTGCCTGATCACCCCTAAACCACTCTGCCTGCCAGCCTGCTCACCCCCAACTCCTTCCACTGCCAGCCTTCTCGCCCCCAAATGGCCCCCCCTGCCAGCCTGAATTGTCCC
>NW_005871101.1:5198876-5228442 GCF_000147115.1 Myotis lucifugus
TCAACTGCCCCCCCTGCCGGCCTGCTCACCTCCAACTGGTCCCCTCTGCTGGCCTGCTCACCTCCAACTTCCCCCGCACCAGCCTAAGCACCCCCAACTGCCCTCCCCTCCTGGCCTGATTGCCCTTAACCACCTCTGCCTTGGCCCCACCATCATGGCTTTGTCCAGAAGGATATCCGGTAGGTCTCCTGGTCTAACTAGCATATTACCATTTTATTAGTATTGATGTTACCCCCAATAAATTCAATGCAATTTTAAATAAATAGAGCTATTAAAATATTGATAAAGAAAGGAAATATTTATAGGGAACACAAATTTCTAGGAGAGGACTTTCTCTGTTAAATTTAAACCTTTCTAAAAAAATAAATGAATAAAAGTTTAATCAACCAAGAATTAATGAGTAAATACAAGAAAAACAACATAGTAATTTTTATAAATAATGAGTACTTATTGGTAGGAGAAAAATATAAAGGGCATTGATTTCTGAGATTAAGTAAATATTTTCTCATATCATGCTTTCCTGTCAGAAATTTCAGTCTTAACATTATAAGTGGATGGAAGACAAACACATATGTACACACTTAATTACACATACTACATCCTTCGCTTTTAGAAAATTTCAGATCCTTTCATCCTACTCAATATTTTTCTTAATAAATTCACACCTCAGAATTTTCATTGGTGATTATATCAGCATAACCTTATCATAATGAATTTTACATTTAAAAAAAATGCACTTCAGATATTGGAATCAAGAATTGCTTACTAATTCTTGATTTTCACTTGTTTTACTGCTTTGGTTTTCAATGAAAGCCTATTTTACAAAGCCCAGAAACTGCATTTCTATTTCATACTGACTAGGGCCATACAAGCCAGTGTGGGTTTTTGGTTTTTTTCCTACTTCCTGAAAATAAATTACTGAGTAGAGAACAGTTATTTTATATTTAAATATTTAAAAATTCACAAATTTAAATGAAATAAATATTTATCCTTTTACGCTATCATCATTTGAGTGTATGACCACCACTAAAACAATCAAGGGCACAGACTGATACAGCCTGGAATGATAGACAGATGGACAAGAAAAATCCCCTGGGTGCTTTATTAGTTTCTGCCATTCTTAAACTAGTAATCAATAAAAAATTTTCTCATAAAAATAAATGGAATATTTCAGCAGTAAAAAGTGATTATCTTATTTTATCCCATGGCTGACCTTAATAACTCACAAACTCTGTAGGCACTTTGTGATGTCTGTGAGTTATGAGACTTTCATACACATGAAAGAAATATAATAATCACCTTTACTGTAGAGATATTCTACACCCCTCATATTAAATCAGGAAGAGGCACATGATACCTTGTGATTTCAAAAGGCTGAATAAACATGTTGGGTATCTATCTAAATGCAGACATATGACACCTGAGGTTCACTGTTTGAAAAAGAGATTTTACGCCTGCAATGTCAATTAAAAATATTTTTAAAAAGACATTTTATTAATCTTGAATTAGGCAAAAATAATTCAGTATAACCTATTAAATTTAGGAGGGCTCCTTGACTTATTTTTTAATTTTTTAAGCATATCACCTCCATATCAAAAAATAAAATTAGAATATTTTGGCCTGTGATCATATTTTTATAGAAAACTATTTATTAGTCGTGTTAACTTTTAATTGTTATATATCATTTGCAAAGCACCCACTCTGCCATATAAATCCACGATAATTTCAGAAAAATTTGTTTCCTGACAAAAACAAGGTAGATGCATAGACTGCTTTAACATAAACAGCTAGATCAATTGAATCTCTCCTGAGAAATATAAATAATACATCTCTGGATATTAACTGAAAAAAATAAGACTAAACAAGGAAGACAGGGAGACAACACTTTATATTTTAGAGGGAGCTGTCCTTAAAAAGTAATAGTACTGTTCTCCTTCATTTGTGAAGTTGAATAATTTATGCAGGAATACAATATTATATTTGGCAAGCTAAAAAACTAAAACCAATTATTAATTAATATTATTTGTTTTTTAATTAACAAATAGGAACTTTGAGTCTTTTTTTTTTTGGTGTTAAGCTTTAGCACATGTGTAGATTTGTGTAAGCACCACACAATCCGTACAAGATAATTTCATTATCCCCAAAAAACTCCCTTGTACTGAAACTTTGAAATCACATTCTCTTTCTAACTCTAACCTCTGGCAAACACTGAATAATTTTTGTCTCTGATTTTTTTTTCTAGAATACCATAAGATGGAATCATACCATATGTAATCTTTTGAAACTGACTTCTGTCACAATTCAGCATAATGCCTTTGAAATTAATTCATGTTGCCACATCTATTAGTTATTTTCTTCATTTTTAATGTTGAGTTGTATTCCATTGTATTTCAGGGTAAGGTTATAGAACCCATGATAAGTAGTTTGGCTTTTTAAAAATTTTATTGTCAAGTCAAGTCATTTTATCAGGGGTTTGATGTGATCTGAAATACATTTTTGAGTTCACTCTAGCTCTTCTGTGGCAGAGTATAGACAACAGTGGAAGAAGGAAGAAAGGTAGAACAAATAGTGACCTATTGTGGAGGTACCCATGGTGGATGTGGACATTTGAAAGACAAGGTAACAAAATTTGAGGTATAGGGGAAAAGAAAGAATCAGTCATTCTTGTATTTGGTTCATTCCTGTTGTTATTCACTTTTCTGGAGATTTAGACACTTCTGTCACTCTTATTCCAACTGATATTTGCTTTTGCTAGCTCTAGTTTTCTTCTGAGTGAGCAGAGTAACTACATAATAGGATTCAGTTACACAACCCAAATAAAACATTATATTTAAGGTGTCAAAAAATGATGTTAAATGTCCTAGTCATATCTTTGCCAATGAAGAATTTAAAATCTACTAAAATGCTTAATTACAGTGGAACTGATACAGTATTAAAGATTGGCAGAATGTGTGCATGGGCACACTGACAATATATGTTTTTGTAACAGACTGTTCAAGAAGTGAGTATTTATTCAAATATATTATTTGTTTGTTTATTCTTTTTACTTATACTTCTTACTTAGAAGCTTATAGAATAAGTGGATTGAGTAACTGACTATAAAATACAAACATAATAATCTGATTGATTGAAATTGCACTGCTTATATCTAAGACTAGAGTCCCAGTGCATGAATTCATACACGGGGGTGAGGGGACCGCAGGAGGTTGGCCAGCCAAGGGGGAGGGACCACGGAAGGTTGGCCGGATCCATGGATGGAGCCAGCCCTCAGTTCCCTGGGAAAGGGGCCTCGTCTGCTGCCCCCCATCCCAAGTTCCCTGCCCCAACCCAGGCCTGAGGGCCCTGGTGGGGATCAGGAGAGGAGGTGACGGTCATCAGGCTGGGCATGAAAGAAACAGACACCTGACACAGATGCCACTGCACAGTTCCCCTCCTCCCCTCCATTCTCCTTCCTTCACTGGGGAAGGGAGAGGATGGGAGCAAGACAAACCCTTGTGTCAGGGGCTGACTTTCAATAGATCACAGCAAGGGAACTGCTCTGCTACCTATGAAACCCTGACCCAGAAACAGGTCTCTATGAATAGTTTAGCACTGGGGGCCAATAGAGCTGGACAGCCGGGGGAAGGGGCTACAGGAGATTGGCTGTGGGAGCACACTGACCACCAGGGGGCAGCTCCTGCATTGAGCTTCTGCCCCCTGGTGGTCATTACGAGTCATAGTGACTGGTCAATCGGTTGTTCTGGCCGTTTTGGTCGTTTGGTCGTAATGGTCGCTTAGGCTTTTATATATATAGATCTTTATTATCTATCTATCTATCTATCTATCTATCTATCTATCATCTATCATCTATCTAGTATTTCATGAACTTGCAAGTTACCATAGCTTTTTACAATTTTACATGGTACATGTTAATTCTGTTTAAATTAGATGAGACCTGTAGTTTATATATAAATAAAATAACTTATTGAGTGTATGGTTCTTACCTTTTGCAAAATTTACTTAGGCATACTTAAGATACATTATAAGAATTCAAATAAAGTATTATATTTCATACTTAGGAAAAAATAATGTCCCTAGGGTTAACCCCAGCTATGAAAGTATTTTAAAATTAACTTTGGATTTAATTTTAACTAATGTGTTAGATGTACATTATTAACAGATTAAGAACGTGATTAAGAGTCTTTTAAATATTCCTGTTTATGGTTAAAATATATGTTCATTACTTTGCAAGAATATATATACATACACATGTAATCATGAACAATAAAAATACTAAAATTAATATGAGGAAAATAGAATGATTGAAGGTAGGTAGCATAAGGAAAGGCCTCTGGAGTAGGGAATATTTTGTTTTCATGTTTACTTGATCTGCTCTGTTTGCATGGATCCCACTGGAGTAATAAATTCATCAGGATTAAACATTCATGAGTCCCTTAAAAGCAGGTGTTTAGTTTTTCCAGCTCCGACTGTGGCAGTTCCAAAAAGCCTTCACAGGAGAAGTGGAGCCCTCATAGGGGAGTATTTCTTTTCAAATGTTTAATTAGTTTTCAAGATATTCACTGAATTTTAACAAAGTTAAGCTATTGACTAGAACACCTGTTTGGCTTTAAAGACTACTTTCAACATTTAATTTCAGGTTTGTCCATGCTGAAATACAATTAAAAATTTAAAATATACTAACAACATTTAAAAATTAAAACCTTATTACCAGCATTTCCTTTTGTAATTATTATTATAACATCCATCAAGAGAAACTCACTTGATACTAATATGGATGCAATAATATCTATGGGGTGTTCATTGTTATTTAGAATTAATTGGAATAACTCTTAGTTTAAATTGCAATCATAAGTGGATTGAGGAACTGGCTGTAAACACAATGAACACAAGAAGACCTAGTATTTAGAGTTTTCTAATTATTATGTATAATTGATTCCTAGAATTTCTTTCATTCTTATTCTACTTTAAACATTATTAACTAATGTTCAGTGGAATAAAACCACTGTAATGCCATTAAAACAACATTCAAGTTTATTTACACTAAATCAGTATTTTTAAACCTAGAAGAGTTGTATTGGGGAACATGTATAAATATCTGTGTGTACAACATTGTGATATATATATATATATATATATATATATATATATATATATATTCACATTTCTATATAAATAAATATAAACAAATCATTTTTAAATGAATGTGCTATTCCTTTTACCCATCTTACTTTTTTATATATCCCATATAGCAGAATAATACCATTTTGAACACACAGCTTGGTAAAATAACAGGCTGAGGAACCAATAAAGGGTGAATACAGGTTCCATAGCCCTCCTTATTCTTTTCTCTCACAATGTGGTCTCTTACTTCATTCCCAGACATCTGATTATGTAGAATCTACCCCCTTTACTACCTCTGAGTAATCTCTTATTATCTACTTATTTTAGACAAACTTAATTTTTATAAATACCTATTTTTTGTATATTTTCTTCAAAAAATGAATTAAGACATTGATATGAAATAATTTATGACGCAATGTTTCTCTAACAGTTATAGAAGGTTTCTAGTATTATCCTAGCTGGTTTCCTCAACACCAGAAATCCAAATAATGATTTAATTTAATGCTGAAAACTAGTAATGCAACTTAATTTTCATGACCATGTGCTTTCTTAAGAATAATGAAATAAGAATTTAAAAGCTTGTGTTCTTATTCTGTTTTCTAAAATATAATGCTTGGATAAATAAACTATCATGGACCAAAATTTTAACTTCTGTATGATCAAGGGTATTTTTCTAGAAAATTTCTACTCAAACACTGACAGAAATCTATAGAAATTAGAACACAAACAAAAAAACAAAACCACACAGCAATTTTCACCATTAGGGGATTGGCTGAATGCAATATGGTTGTCATTCTGGTGCTCTGTGTAGACTTCAGAATTCATGCTATATAAATCAAATGAGAGGGGACCACACTGCTGGTATTGTGGCATGCACAATCACATAAACAAAAATTGTGAGACTGATTTGATATTGAAAATATAAATATCCCTAGGAAAATACCTAAAATGAAAAGTACTATATTTGTGCTGGTTTTTTTTTCCCCTGTGTTAGGATTATGTGTACTTTTCCTGTGATTTTTTATTTTTTGTTTTATACAAGTATTATAATTTCTTTTGTCATCAGGATAACTATATTATTTTTGTAAGTATTGGATTGATGAGCTATTAAATAGTAATATTAATATGTAAGTATGGTGTTGTCTTGATCTTTCGCCCACTCATTCTTAGCATAACCTCTGGAGAACTTGAAGGAGATGATAATGGAAATGTAAAGCAATTATTTATTATTGTGTGGGATTTGGCTTAACTGTATGATAGAGCTATAGTATGTTCAACTGGAACACAAAAATGGTAGCTTTCTTTTATACTGGGCAGGCCAAAGTCTGGAAATAGATATTTTCTTTAAATTCAAATACTAGTTTTGCATTGATTTACTGAATTATTTGTGCATCAATTATGTATTTTGCACCTATCATTTACCAGCACTCTTCTGAATAATAGGAAAAACACTATAAAAAATTTTGCCTACATAAAGTTTGTTTTCTAGCAGGGACAGAAGGGAGATAGCCATTAAGCACGTAAACAAATAAAATACAAGTTGTGTAAAATAGTTAAGAAGTAATAAATTATAAAGCTTGACTAGAAAGCTGAAAGGGGGATACAAATATTGATTCAATCATATCCTCCCCACCAGAGTAGAAAGGGGTTTCTTTAGCCCTTGAACCCCAGACCTATGAGTCTGGGACATCAGGTGAAATGAAAGAAATTATGCTAGGACTTTCTTTTTAAGGAAAGGTCTGGGTCTATGTCCCCTTGAAACTTGATGAAGTGAAAAAGCAAGAAAGAGAATGAGTCCAACTAAGGAAACACATTATCTATTGGAAAATGAATCCTGGCATTATTTTTCATTATGTGGGGGGAGGGTCGGAGGGAGGCAAAAGCAAAATATGTCTCAAACAAAGGGAGTCAAAGAGGGTAGCCACTCTTTTTACCTCTCTGGTTATGGAGGAAGTCTCAAAGGGTACTATAATTATGTATATTCCAAATTTTAATCAACATCCCAATGGTACCCATTGTCATGGTAGTTCAACCTTTTTATTATCCCCAAACCCATGTAAAACTTTTCCTCCCTGGGGATAGAGTGACTTGACGAATTCTTGAAGATTAGATGAGGATGGAGGGTTCTTGAGTCTCTCTAGCAATTTAACAGGGATTATTTCTAATGAGATTATGACCTACTATATATAGGCTAGCAATTACAGATTCACCAGAAATACAATCATCAAGTAGCTTTGTCCAAGCAGAAATACTAATACCACTTAGGCACACTAAATGAAGGACGAGTGAAAGATGTCCTTCAACTATTATAACTGTATTTCTTTTCTTGGATTTAATGTGGGCCCTTGATACCTATGGTGAATATGTGAACTGAGCCAGTCTATCCCCCATTACTGCTTTTAAATATTGGATTTTATGATGTTTAAAAATGTAATGACTATCTCACATTGACTCAACACCGAACTATGTGTTTTCCATACATAAACTACTGTAATTTTCAAGCATGTACACCTACACCTTATATGATAGTTTATAATTATTCAAACTTTTTATGCAAAACAATGTGAAGTTTCAAAGCATAAGTAAGTAAATTACTGAGTTTGATACATTAAAATTATAAGTAACGGTACTGGAAGTAAAACATAAGTCTCACTTAAAAGCCTCTACACTTTTTACTAACATTCCCCTCAGGCATAATAACTATGATAATCCAATATCTCTCATAGCACTCTTTGCTTTAGAAAATGTTTGTATTTCTTTTATGTCAGGTAATCACACCATCAGCTCTGTGAAGAAGGTAAGACAAGCATTTTTATTTCCATTTGACAGGAGAATGCCTTTGAATATAAAAAAAAGTACTATAAAAATATAAGGTGGTATTATCAGTGTCTGGGAAAAATAAATGAGTTGTAAACAATTGAATCATAGTATTTACCATACGATTCTTTCATTTCCTTCACCAAAATCACATTGATTTTCATAGGGTGTTTATGACTAAGTCAACAGTATGTATTTAGTGATGAAATACAATGTAAGTTGATGGTAAAGTTGTCAGAGAAATAAATATATAAGTTCCAATGTTTGTACTAAAACTTCAGTTGTTAAAAATGAAATGCTGCTGCCGTGCCTGTGTGGCTTGGTGATTGAGCAGCAACCGATGAACCAGGATTTCTAGTCATGGCAAATGCCCAGGTTGCGGGCTTGATCCCCAATGTGGAGCATGCAGGAGGCAGCTGATCAGTTATTCTCTCTCATCATTGATGTTTCTATCTTTCTCTTTTCCTCTCCCTTCCTCTGTGAAATCAATCAATAAAAAATATTTTTTAAATGAAATGCTGCTTCAGGACACTGAACTCCATTGCTTTAAAATACATTTTTATTTTCTACACAATGCAATTTTTGAGTATTTCTTGAGTTAAATGAAGCATAGATTGGGGACATCTACCATTCTCATCACAGCTGCTGCAACATCATGGAGAACTTTGCAAGCTCAATGGAAAATAAATTAACTACCCATCTGTGCAGTATATATTTTTTTACTTCTCATGCTTGATTAGTGGGAGGGTTTTTAAGTATATGATAATCCAACGATTTGATAGAGATTATGGGTGACATCTTAATGGGAGCAATAAAATCTTTCCTTTACCTGGAATCTAGAAGCAAGTAGAAGCTACTGCAAGAATGAGTTATATTATTGCAATTGAACAAAAGTATTTGAGAGAATAAGTATATTTGAATTATATGGTTAAGAATTAATGGCCTCAAAACTAGCATTTGATGGACACAGATATGGGCCCTTTGAGGTACAGGAGTAAAGAAATAGTTATAACATGGGAAAGAGGTTAATTTTTATGGCAATAATACAACCATTGCCTGGGAATCAAATGGTTTGTATGTGACTTTGCTAGTCTACCTTAAGGAATCATCATTAAAACATGAACATATTCTGTCTTATAAAACAGAAAACTCTGTAAAAGAATAGTCAACAAAAATAATCAGTGAACTTAAAACAGTGACTATAGAAAACAATTAGTGGAAATTTCATAATAAGCATTAAAAAGCAGTAATCAGAATAATAAGATAATGTATGACTTAAAATGATTGAGCTAATTTAAAAATAGTTCTATTCTACACATTATAAAATCTGAACAAGGTAAAAGATGGTAAATGTTTAAAACACTCAATATTTCTCATTTTCTTGGGTTGATTTCTGGGTACTCTGTTCTGTTCTATTAGTCTATATGTCTGTTCTTGTGCCAGTACCAGGCAGTTTTGAGACCAGTATATGGTATTGTGATCCCTCCAACTTTGCTCTTCTTTCTCAAGATTGCTGCAACTATTTGGGGTCTTTTTTAAATTCCAGATGAATTTTTGGAGAGTTTTTTCTAGGTCTTTGAAATATGATGTTGGTATTTTAATGGGGATTGCATTGAATCTATAGATTGCTTTGGGTAGTATGGACATTTTAGGGTTTTCTATGTACAATATCATGTCATCTGTGAATAATGACAGTTTTTTTCTTTTCCAATTTGGATACCTATTATTTCTTCTTCTTGTCTGATCACTATGGCTAGTACTTCTATTATTATGTTGAACAGAAGTGGTGAAAGTGGGCATCCTCTCTTGTTACTGTTCTTAGGGGAAATGGTTTCAGTTTTTGCCCATTAAGTATGATGTTGGTTATAGGTTTGTCATATAAGGCTTTTATTATGTTGATTTATGATGCCTCTATTCCCACTTTGCTGAGAGTTTTTATCAGGAAAGGGTGTTGGATTTTGTCAAATGCCTTTTATGCATCAATTGATATGATTATGTTATTTTTTCTTTCAATTTGTTTATGTGATATATCACGTTTATTGATTTTCAGATATTGTACCAGCCTTTCATCCCCAGAATAAATCCCACTTGGTCATGGAGTATGATCTTTTTAATGTAATGCTGGATCTGATTTGCTAGAATTTTTTTGAGAATTTTAGCATCTATGTTCATGAGGGATATTGGCCTGTAATTCTCTTTCTTTGTAGTGTCGTTATCTGGTTTTTGGATTAGGATAATGCTGGCTTCATAGAAAGAGCTTGGAAGTGTGCCTTCCTCTTGAATTTTTTAGAATAGTCTGAGGATAGGTTTTACTTCTTTGAATGTTTGGTAAAAATCCCCTGTGAAGCCATCTGGTCCAGGGCTTTTGTTTGCTAATATAGCTCCTAGGATAATGGGAACTAAGGAGAAAATAAACAAATGGGACCACATCAAAATAAAAAGCTTTAATTTACACAGCAAAGAAACTATCAACAAAATAACAAGAAAGCCCACTGCATGGTAGAGCATATTTGCAAATGTTATCTCCAATAAGGGTTTAATCTCCAAAATTTACAGGGAACTCATACAACTTAACAAAAGAAAGATAAACAATCCAATCAAAAAATAGGCAAAGGACCTAAATAGACACTTCAAAAGAGGACATAAAGAAGGCCAAGAGACATATGAAAACATGCTCAAAGCCACTAATCATCTGAGAGATGCAAATCTAAACAACAATGAGGTACCATCTCACACCTGTCAGAATGGCTATCATCAACAAATCAACAAACGACAAGTGCTGGAGAGAATGTGGAGAAAAAGGAGCCCTCTTGCACTGCTGGTAGGAATGCAGACTGTGGAAAACAGTATGCAGTTTCCTCAAATATTAAAAATGGAACTTCCATTTGACCCAGTAATCCCATTTCTAGAAATATATCCCAAGAAAACAGAAACACCAATAAGAAAGGGTATATGCACCCCTATGTTCATAGCAGCACAATTTACAATAGCTAGATTTGGAAACAACCTAAGTGCCCATCAGCAGATGAGTGGATTAGAAAACTGTGGTACATCTACACAATGGAATACTACGCTGCTGTAAAACAGAAGGAATTCTTACCATTTGCAACAGCATGGATCGACCTGGAGAGCATTATGTTAAGCGAAATAAGCCAGTCAGAGAAAGATAAATATTACATGATCTCACTCATTTGTGGAATATAATGAACAACATAAACTGATGAACAAAAATAGAACCAGAGACAGAGAAGCATCGAACAGACTGTCCAACCTATGAGGGAACACAGGAGGTTTGGGGGTAAGAGATCATCCAAAGGACTTGTATGCATTCATATGAGCATAACCAATGGAAACAGACAGTAAGGGGGTGAGGGAATGTGCTGGGAAGTGGGAACTGCCAGGGAGAGATTAATAGGGGAGAAAAGAGACTCAAGTAATAATTTAAACAAAAAAGAATTTAAATTAAAAAAAATATTTCTCATTTGCTATTTGTCTACATTGCCTCACTTCATAGAGCAGGAGGGTAAATCTTTTGAAAATTTGAAAGGTAAGAGAAAGATAGATAGATACCTAAATTAATAGAACACGCCCTACATTGTAACCAATAGAAACAATGTAATATACTCAGCAAGATATTATATATCATGTTGATAACCAGAATGTAATCATAGCCTGAACATAATTCATTATTTAGGTAATTTTCAATCTTCCATACAAATAAAAAATAAAGAAAGTAGATAGTAGATCTTTCAATACAGTTAACATTTTCATTATCTCTAAATATCAGCTCTTTCCATCTACATTTTTAAAAATGATCTTAAAAGCAAATGCAATATAGCTTTGCTCTAATGGAACTAGGGCAATAAGCTATGGGAAGAGGGAGAGAGATGGGGAACAGGAATCAATTAGCCAGCCTGGGTGAACTTTGAGTTTAATTTGAAAAGTTTGCTTTATCATTTAGGTTTTGAAGTAAAAATACTATTTAAAAATTGCTCAGAATTCAGTTGTTTACTATAGCAATCATTGGTTCTCATGCTCATGGGTGTGTGGATTGGAAGAAACTTGGTTAAAATTGGTTGTTCATGGATGAGAAGCTCTGCTTCAAGCCATAGTTATGTTCAGCTTAGATCCAGACTGTGGGCGGGACCCAGGTCTATGCTACGTGTAATTTATCTTCCTTGGTTAGAGGCTACCCAAGACATGTTCTCTTCTAGGATAGCAGGAATGCAAGGGCCAGGGCAAATTCTGCAAGAATATTCGAAAGATAAGAGCCACTCTTTAGCCACTGGCCACAGCAAGTCTCATAACTAATGCTCAAATCAGAGAAATCAGAAAATACACTATGCTGTGAATAGAGGAAGTACTAAAAGCATTCATTGCAGGAGGACTATCGAAAACAAAGCCATAAAAAACATTACAGATTGAAGCAGAGAATTCATGGGGGAAATATGTGACAAACCTTTAAAAGTTCCTTATTGCCTGCAGAGAAAATCACAGGGAATATGGAGAAATTAGTTCATTGAACATGTTGCTCCTTGATAAAAGTCCTAAAATATGCATGGATCTTATTTTCAACACAAACTAATTATACCAACTGAATATAGAGAATCTTTGAAGGACCTGATTATCGTAACTACCTGGTGAGGTGTGGCTGATGTTACAGAATCGCAACTGCACTTAGAATATCCAATAAGGATGATTTAGATTCAGCTTTCACTTTGATTCTGATTTGGTTTGTCATGTTTTGTTGCTAGCAGGAAATAAATGTACAGGAAGGTGTACGACCAGAAAAGCAGAGTGAAATATTCATAAGTAGGTATTAATAATCCCTTCTTAAATGAAAATTTTAGTTTCACTAAAAATCACATAATAATACTAAATAAATGTGCAAGGGAAATGACAGATAAACTTATGTGTATAATCCAAATTCTAAGTTCATTATTATTCTCTATAATACTTTACTTAAGCACCTATTATGTTTCAGCCTCTATGTTTACTCTGTCCATACAAAGATGGGCATGCCATATTTCTTGACTTGGAGAACTAGAGCTATCAGAATTTGGCTTAAACTTCTTAGACAGCCTTTCTATCTTCCAGTGGTTGATTTTCTTTCTTTTCTTTTATGAAAAATATTGAAGAATAGTAGAGAATATACTTGAGTAGGTGCTAGGAATTTAGATTTTAGCCCTAAATCTGTTTGTAATTACAAGTGGTCTAAGCAAGTCACCACAACACATTGTGCCTATTTCCTCTTTTGTAGGGTGGGAATCATGGTATCTGAAGTACACATATTATTATAATTTCTGTAAAGTCCAAATAGAAGTAAACATAAGATCAAATTAAAGAAAACTATGAAAATGATCCTTGAGTGTCTATATTGAACTCATGATTATTTGGCCACTTGATATAAAAATAACAACATTAACATTTGATTTTTTCTTTTAATTTTCAAAAATATTTTATCATATATTATTATTATCATATATTTTATCATATATTATTATGTCCCTCAGCCCAGCCTGCACCCTTTCCAATCTGGGTCCCCTCAGGGGATGTCCGACTGCATGTTTAGGCCCGATCCTAAGCCAGCAGTCAGACATCCTTCTCACAATCCGGGACTGCTGACTTCCAACTGCTCACCTGCCTGCCTGATTTTCCTTAACTGCTTCTGACTGCCAGCCTGGTCACCCCCTATCCACTCCCCTGCCAGCCTGATTGACCTCAACTGCCCTACCCTGCTGTCCTGGTTGCCCCTAACTACTCTCCCCTGCTGGCCTGATCGCCCCCAACTGCTTTCCCCTGCTGGCCATCTTGTGGTGGCCATCTTGTGACCACATGGGGGTGACCATCTTGTGCGAGGGCATGACAATCAATTTGCATATTACTTCTTTATTATATAGGATAATGTTTCCACAAGTATGTCTATGCCCTAGTCCCTAGAACCTATGAATATGTTTCTTATATTGTAAAAGAGACATTTTTACCATACAAGAGGGTCAAAGCAAAAAATAATAAATGTGATGGAAGCAAAGGTTAAAGCAATGTGGTAATTAGCCTCTGGTAGCCTCTGGAAGCTGGAAATGACAAAGAATAGATATTATTGTCCTACAGCCTCAAGAAAGAACAGCCCTGCTGACACCTTGACTAGTGAGACTAGTGAGACTGATTTTGAGCATCTGTTCTGCACAACTAAATACATTTATGTTTTTCTAAGCAAATAAATAAGTGGTAATTTGTTTCAGCAACAATAGGAAACATACACTTAGGTATTGTTTTGTCTTTATACTTTTATCATATTACCTTACCTCTTTATAGTTTTATCTCCTTATTACAAATTACTTTTACTTCTTTCAACATTTGTGAAAGTCAATACTCTTACCTCAATATTATTTATAATATACATTTATTTTATTTATGTTTAAACAATAACTGATTAGTCATTGAAAACCTAGCAAATATTAATTACCTACATATCAAATTTCTATCATAAGTAATCTCTATTAGTACATACTCCTTTAAGACTGAGAAGAATATAAATTTATATTTTAACTAAAACTAGACATGAATTAGAAATAATTTTCACATACAACTATGATATAACTAATGACATATTTTCCATAGTTTACACAAAAAAGTGACAATGGAAAAGCTTACCAGTAGTTCAAATAAAATAAAACTATGTACATGATCTAATATTTACCTTATAAACCAAATAAATGAGAATTTAACCACAGGTTTAAACCTATCCATCAAAATAAAGCCAAGAAGGGATACGATTTGGAATGACCAGATGTGGAGACAAAGTGTCCCTGTGATTATGACAAGAGATGGCTCTAACAGTAGAGGGAACAGAGAATATTTGGAAGTGAGCTAAAGAAACTTTGAAAGTTAACAACAGAGAGTGGGAGAGAGAGAGATACATTATATTATAGTACAAATAGATGGCATACCACTTAACTAATACTGGGATATAGATTATGGAGTTGATATAGTAATATTTCACATATGTAAAAGGTTTTGGAATTCAAGGCTATTATAGTTTATATTTGTTAATTAATTATAGATTTTCTATATAATTTTATTCTCTATATTAAGTCATGTAAACAAATAATAAAAGAATTAACAATGCATTAAAAAACAGATAGGACATAATACTTAAACACCTATAAATAAACATAAGAAATATCAAAACAAAGGTAGATGATGCTTATAAAAATGCTGAAGACATTTAAAACTATTTTGCATATTTCAAAACAAGAAAAACAAAATAACATTGTTTTATCCTATAGATTGCCTCTTTTAACAACCTTAATCTGAATCAGCAATTTCCTCTTTCAGTTGTTACCTTACTTCATGCATCTTATTTTTCATCTGTAAAATGGGTATAGCAATGATATGCAATTCATACATTTATTTTCATTGTTGAACCCACTAATACAAATAAAAAACCTTGGCATTTAGTACTCAATAGACGTTGGCAATATGTATATATATAATTTAACATTCAGTATACTAGTGGATGACTGAGCAGGACATGTGGTCATGGCATGGACATCCAATTTGGTTGAGGACATCACTAAGGATCATAGAACAGCTAAAACAGAGATCAAGAGTTTCACTGCAATCAACTTTCTTCTGGTTGCAGGATAATGTCAAGAGTCAGGTGCAGCGAGAGCGGTCTGAATATATGCGTCCTTTCACTGACACTCTTTAAGAGGGAATTTTGACAAACTGTTGGATATGACCATGATTGTAGTGTCCAGGGGAACGGTATCCAGTTCATGATGTGAGTGCCCAAATATGTGGTTTGGATCTACAATGATTTAGTTATTTTTACCTCAATATTTTACAGTTTTCAGCTTTATAAACTTCTAGTTCCTATGCTCTTGGCTTTATTTATGATGAACGTGTGTAATTCTCTAGTCCACTCTGTCTCAGGTATATATCCACCAGGTATAAAAAGATTGAGAATTGAAACTCATTTGTCAGATTTTATACAGAGCAACTATGTGAGACAAAAATCACTCCATTTGACATGACTGACGACAATGAGTGTCTTATGCGAAAGCATTTTGTATTTAAATTTTATTCTTTACAAGGTCAATACCCATCATTACAGTTGAGCTTCAACTAAATGTTCAATAACTGCTAGTTAGCAATCTTGATAATGAAAAATACACTTTTAAACTTGTTAACTTAAGAGACTATTTATTATTGTGCCATATAACTGTCTAGGATTATTATTCCAAACATAATGGATGGGATGGGTCATGAGACTATTTTATGTTCTCAGGTTCATCTTAACTCAAATAATTGTTTTTAAAACCCATACCTTTAACTACCTATAATATATACTTATCATTCTTCCCTCCTGTGACAGTTTAAAGCAGATTGCAAGGTATAAAATTGATTTAATTCTGGGTAGTAAATGCCTTTCCTCAAAATTTAAACACCTTGCTATTTTTTAATATCAAGAATATTTCTTGGTGATAAATATCACTTTGTTACTGGAGCACTTTGTAGCTTTTATTTTTTTGGTAAACTCAGTATATTTCAATTTTTTCTATTATTCATAAGAGAATTCAGAATTGCTGTTCTTTCTATAGCTACAGGATGATTACTTGTTTTCTCCCCTGAGACACATAAATGAATAAGGTCACTCTTGGGGAAAGTTGGATCCAGAAAAGGGTGCTGAAGCTATGCAGTTGAATCTACAAACAAATAAAGCAAAGCAAAACAAAATTAAAATAAAATTCCTTGAGGTAAATCCTGTTATGCAGGCAAGTTTATACCTTTATTCCATAATTTTGTTATATTATTTTTTATGTTTATTTATGCTCTCTCCCTTTTATAAATAAAATTCAATCGCCCAATCTTTACATTCATTTATTTGATTTTGTGGCTGGTGGTGACTGTTGGTTTTACTAGATATTTGATTTCAACAACTATGCATGCATGTAGCTCTATTCTTGCAATTAGGTGGCACTAGATTCTATATAAAATATGTTCTGAAGAAAACGTACCTCATCCTTTTAGCATAACAACAATTATTGAGAAAAAAATTAAATTTTTATTGATTTCAGAGAGGAAGGGAGAGGGAGAGAGATAGAAACAACAATGATGAGAGACAATCATTGATTGGTTGCCTCTTCCTGGGGATTGAGCCCTCAACACAGAGATGTGTCCTGACCAGGAATTGAGCTGTGACCTCCTGGTTCATAGTTCCACTCTCAACCACTGAGTTGCACTGGCGAGGGCAATTATTAAGAAATTTGAGAGTAAATTGACAATCTAATATTTGAATGCCAATATTCTGATTCCAAATATTACTATATCTCTAAAAACTAACATGTATAAATACATAATTTTGATGTATGTATTACTTATGAGTTGGAATCTTATTAAAACAGAAAAGTACATATTATACTTATGGTGTCATAAACAATCTAAAGGTGTCTCAAATATACTACAATCTGTAGCGTTTTATTGAATCTACAAGAATTAACTTTGGCCATAGAATTTGTTGTGTTTTTTTTTTAATCCTCATCGTAGGATATTTTTCCATTGAGTTTTAGAGAACGTGGAAGAGAAAGGGAAAGACAGAGAGAAACATTGTTATGAAAGAAACACATTGATTAGATTGTTTGCCTCCTGCATGGGCCCTGGTCAGGGGCCCTTGTCAGGGCTTTGGTCAGGGAGGAGCCTGCAACCAAGGTACATGTCTTTGACCAGGACGGAACCGCTGAGCCAAACCAGCTAGGGGTAAGCTTCTTTAATTTAAAGAAAGTTAAGTCAGTGCATCTATTCTTTCCTCTTTGAAAATCTTTGAAATAATTTAAAATATGTCTCCATGTAATCACTAAGCACATCTTTATGTGTAATAGAAAGTATTACAAAATAATCTGCTTACTTTGAAAAAAATTAGCTATATTACGTAGCGTATATTTTTATCTATATAATTTTGTCTCAGGCATGAAATGGGGTATATTTAGGGTGTAAGTTTTGCCTTTTTCCCTCTAACATAAGCAATTTGATTCAATTCAAAATATTAGGTGAACTACTATAGTTCTATGTATTCTGTTATTCCTATACCAATATAGATTACAGGGTAAAAAAGACATAGCTCTGCTCCCTATCAAGTTGGTGATCTAATGAGAAGACCTGTGGTCAGATCATTTCAAAATATAAGTAGAGAGTTGCCAAGGGACCTCCAGGATCTCAGAGGACTGGCATAAAAGTATCTGAAAGTAGTTATTGAAAGGGCGAGGGCTAGGTTGCCCCAGGGTAGGGGCTACGTCCTACTCTGCTAGCCACACCCAGGCGGCAGAGCACAGTTCTTTCTCCTCCCCTTACTCCAACCCCCACCCTATATAACCCGTCCTGAGACGGGGTTGGCGCGCTCAGCCACTTGGTTTGCTTTGGTGTCGGTGTGGATGGGGAGCCCAAGTTAACTTGAAATACAGATTCTTATGCTTTTGCATCGAATTGGCCCCCTGATGTGGTTTCTTGGGAATCTTGAAATCTGGGCACAACAGTTATATGTCATCAAAAATCTTTCTCCCATACATAAGCCAAAATAGAATTTTAGTAAATCTGAAGTGACTTCATACGTGCCCATCTTGTATTGGAGTGGTGAAGGTTGGTGTTGGAGCAAAAAACATGTTGTTTTGAAACTCACCTGCAAATTCAGGACACATTACATGTATTTATAAAGTTAAAGTATAAGGAATTATTCATAATTCTTAATTATTTGGTGCTTTAAAAAATGAATCATCCCAGGATTCATCTAACTAGCAATTACACCAAGTATATTGAAAATGTGATCATATATTTAAAAATTACATACATAAAAGTGGTTTCTGAAACACATCTGATATGCAAAAATGAGGCACAGCTGCAAAATAATTAACTATATGCTGACTTCATTACAAATTCAAAGGTCAGAAAAGTAAAACACAAAATATTTTACCTTTATTTGTTAACATTTTCTTTATTTCACCTCTGATGTAGCTTCATTTAATAAAATAAACAATTCAAATTACCATACATTCATGCCTTATAATTCATGCATAGAATTATAAATGAGATTATTTTGAATATTTAAAAATCTACTTGCTTTTGAGATAATAAAATCAGTCTAAACTGTTTTTATTTGCCAAGGGGGAATAACTTTATTTTTAAAAATTATTTATTGAATTTATTGGGGCAACATTGGTTAATAAAATTTTACAGGTTTCAGGTGTATAATATGTCATCTGTATATTGTATTGTGTGTTCTCCACCCTAAGTCAAGTCTCCTTCCACTACCATTTATTTTTTGTATTGTTTACATATATAATTATTTATTTACATAAGTTGTAAAATAAGCGAGTCACATTCTATAAAAAGCCTGCTGAGCTTTTATTTGGGATAAGGTTGAATCTATAAATTACTTTGAGGAGAATTATCACTTTTAAAATGTTGAGTCTTACAATTCATAAACATGATGTACTGTTCCATTTGTTTAGGTCTTCTTTAGTTATTTTCAGTAATGTTTTGTAGTTTTCAGTGTATAGAATTTGCAAATCTTGCTAAAATTATTCCTAAGCATTTTTCATGGATATTAATTACTCACTCTTAGTGTATACAAAATAAATTGTTGTACATTGATATTTTATTCTACAAACTTACTAAATCCACTTCATTCTGATAGCATTTTAGTAATTTTCTCAATATTTTCTTCATATACATTAATGTATTTTGAAAATACAGTTGTTGTTTTAAAATGCTTTATTTTCCAAAAATTTTGGCTTTTATTTATTTCTTTTGCCTCACTCTTGTGTCATTGCAGCATATTTTTATTAGCTCCTTGGAAGTCTTTTACTGCTAAGTGCAAAATCTGAGCCTTCTTGTAATCGAGTTTTTATTTACTGTTTTGTTTTGTTTTTTTCCCACTGAAGGGCGACACACATATTTGTTTCTTTGTATGTCTAGTAATTTTTATTATTCTTAATTGAATTATAATTGATATAGGATGCTACATTTAAGGTATAAAATATACTGTTTTGATACATTTATATATTGACATATGATTAACACTATAGTGTTAGCTAACCTATCATGTTGCAGAATTATAATTTTTGGTGGTGAGGACAATTAACATCTAATTTATTAACAAATTTGAAGTTTATAATACAGTACTGTTGACTCTAAGCACTATGCTGTTCATTAGATCTTTAGCACATATTTATCTACTAGATGCAAGAAGAGGGTAATTTTGTTTTAGAAAATGGCCATTTCTTCTAATTGCATTTAAGTAGGCAAACTCACCTGTATAATTTGCCTGTATTAATATCTAAAAATTGCCTACACAGTTGTTATTGTTTTCACTTGCCTCTCTATGAATCTCTCCTATCTGCAAATAGTTTAATTTCTGTATAATATGATCTGCTATTTCCAATACTCACATGTTGGATCTTGTTTCCAATTATCTATAACTATTATCTTCTGCCTCTCATAAAGTTACTTTCTTGGATCTTTCTTTCTAATTTTAACAGCATTTCTTCAAATTTGCTCAAGATCTGATATGTTGTCCTACTGGTTTATTGCATTTTTTGTTTCTTTTCATTTTAGAGTTATTGTTGAGTTAACTGGATTAATTCTGCTCTTAATTTTTAGTATAGAGTTGAATAGATTAGTTATTTCCATGATTCTTAGTTATTTTTTGAATATTTGATTTGTAATTGTCTTGTTTTTTAATATAGACAGTGTTCTTTTTGTGATTTTAGATGTCATGCAATGAAGTCACATATCCTTGCTATCTATTAAAAAACAAAGACTACAAAGATTATCCAAAAATGGGGAGTAACCTTAGTTATCCTTACAGTCTCCTAGCAAAGATTTTTATTACTCTTTTTTTAATTCTCAAGGTAGAGATAAACTCAAGAAATTCTGAATTTCTAGCACAATTCCTTGATGTTAGTACTTTAATCTTTTTTGCTACTCCACAGGCATTTTTAAAAAATTTCTTTTGCCTGGATTTCAAATTCTTAAAGTTTTTATGGTATACAGAAAGTTGTAATTCACTTTCATTTCATGACTAGACATCTCCAAATGTATAATGCCATGACCAGGCAGCTCCTAATTTTAGCTTGGGACTTGTGGTATTTACAATTACGTACCCTATTTGTAAAATATACTATGAATATGGAGAAAATGGAATTTCAGAGTTTGAAGAAAATGGAATTTCAGAGTTTAGGAACTTATAAGTCAGTTCCCTAAGTGAGGAAATAAATGACTGCCATCTTCTCTGAGTAGTCTATGCCTCAAGTTTCTGGGTCAGTGGACGGTGAATGATGCATATAAAAATGAAACATCTTTCTAACTTTTTTCTTGCTGTCCTCTCATGAAACTGTTTGGGCATGTGCTATAAGTTAAAGTCTAGCTTGGTTTTTCATAATTCAGATGCTTTATTATTATTAATGGGAAATTGCCCTCCCACACCCCACCAATAGTCTGTCATTTGTTTTCCAGTCTTTCTTTTCTAACTTGCTGAGTTTCACTTTTCTATACACCCATGAATAAAATTTGGAGACCCTACAATGGTGGATGGATGCTCAGCCACATGTCACTTTGATCTAGATGTATCTAGAGATACATTTTAAAGCTTTGTCATGATTGAACCCCATCTATTTCCTCTGACAGAAAAATCTCCTTGATTTTCTTTTGTGTGGTTATGTGGAGAAGCTGAACTATAAATCCTTCATCCTCTCATTCTTTCACAAGCCATCTCTACTTCCCAGTAAAACTTTGATTTCAGAGCTATTGAAGTATATTTCCAAATGTCTTGTCACCAGACTGCCTCCAAAATAGATACTAAGAACTGGACTGATACTGACAGGATTTCCAATAGTTTATAAAATTTAAAACAATAAAATTTTGCTTCAATGTATTCTGCTCTAGTATGGATGGAAGAGTATAAACTATTATCTTTATAATTAAGAAATGAGTAAAGAGAAATTACAATATTTAGTAATTATGAGATATATTTCTGTCTTCTCTATGAGGCTTTAGATTTAATTAAGGAATAGGTAGCATTTCTTTCCTTATCAGTGATTTATTTGTGCTAGCAATAAACATTTGTTGAATTAATTATTATTGTGGTGTTCTAAATTTAAATGAGCAAACATATATGAAGTATAGATTTATTCAATCTCAGAAACATATCTAATTTAAATACTAACAAATATAAATGCTGAATAAAATGTGATCTATTTTGTTTTGTTACTTAGAATTTATTATAAGATACTAGAGGCCCAGTGCATAAAATTCTGGCACTTGGGGGTGTCCCTAAGCATAGCCTGTGTCCTCTCACAATCCAGGACCCCTCAGGGGATGTCAGATAGCCAGTATCTTTATTTTTCTAATGTAAATTCTGCATCTCCAAAATACTGGTAGAATACCTGCATTACATTTTTAATGTCTCCCACCCTCAGTATTTCCTATGATAATATGTGAAACAAATTGAGGCTATCAAACAAATGCATGTCATTATCATAATTAATATTACCAACCAATGTAGAAAATGATTTTGGATGAACTCTTACTTATTAGATATATGGAGAAGTATATCTAGCTACATAGGTAAGTCTTTACAATATCCTCCCAAATGACACCATTGATTTCAGTCACTCTGCATGCTATTTTACCTTAGAACATTGCCAGATTAAGTTTCCTGATCATTTTTCTATGGCTTTCATATTGCCAATGGAAAAACTTTAAAATATCTCAGCATGGAAAGTTGAACATTTCATAAGATTTTTTCTTAAAACTTTATATAATCTCACATCTAGTAATGTATCTTCTCCTGATAGTGTGTATGTATTTGTGTTTCACAGGTAACAGTTTCTTAATACCTGGCATCCCAGGGATTGTTATGAAATACTGACTTTGCTCACAGCCTTCAATATTGCTGAAATAATCTAACCATTTTTTGTTTGTATATCAAAACTTACCATCCAAGTCCATGGTCAAATATTTCTCTGTGTGGTAAAAAAAATAATAAAATAATAATAATAATAATAATAATAATAATAATAATAAAAGAAAAAAATATTACCCTGTGTAGGAATCATTCTGCATTTGCCAAAGTCATATTTAAATATTAAGTCTATAGAGACCTCTTATCATTTTGTATAATCACCAATGGTTCTCAAATTTGACATATATGCCATATAGTTTTCTTGCAAATAAATGTTAAAAATATGAAAACTCATAGTTATATGTGTTAAACAGTCATATGAAAACTCATAGTTATATGATGTTTATTATTATTTGTCTAAGTTTTCACATTTAGAAAATTCGTATCATAATGCCCAACAAAAGACTTGTTAGAACAATTAAATTTTATGTTTATATTATTAATATTATTACTATTGTTTTTTAAACTTATCAATCATAGTATTTGTTCCTTTTCACTGTTATACTGAATTTAGCACTCTGCTCAGAAACATCCTATATAATAAAAGAGAAACATGTAAATTGACCGTCCCTCTGCTACACTCACCAGCTAATCAGGAATGAGTATGCAAATTAACCTCATTGCCTCCAAGGAGACTGACAGCAGGTAGGAGACAGCTCCCAGCACGGCCTGCTTCGCTATCGCCTCGGGGACCCTGGAGGAGACAAACGCCGCCCACAGGCAGCTCCCAGCATGGCCTGCTTGGCAGTCGCTGTGGTGTGGAGCAGGCAGGCCCTGCAGAGAGCAGAGAACCACGGAGAGCAGGCCTTAGCCATCAGTAGGACATCCCTTGAGGGCTCCCAGATTGGAGAGGGTGCAGGTCAGGCTGAGGGACACAACCCCCCATGCACAAATTTTGTGCACCGGGACTCTAGTAATAAATATTTATTGAAAAAATTCATTGAAAATTTGACTATATACCACTTTTTTTATTGTTTAAAGTATTACATATGTCCCCTTTTCCCTCAATTGACCCCTCCCTAGCCATCCCCACCCCCCCAGGACAAGCTCCCATTGCCCCAGTGCCTGATTACAGTACATTGGTTATGCTAATATGCATGCATACAAGTCCTTTGGTTGATCTCTTATGCCCCCATTCTCCCCTGCCTTCCTTCTGAGATTGGATGGTCTGTTAGGTGTTTATTTGTCTCTGGATCTATTTTTGTTCATCAGTTTATGTTGTTCATTATATCCCACATATGAGCGAGATCATGTGATATTTAGCTTTCTCCAACTGGTTTATTTCACTTAGCTTAATGCTCTCCAGGTGTGCCTTCTCACAGAGCAGATAGAAGAAACAACTAAATCGATTGACTATATGCTTCTTTACGTATGTTTTACAACATCACCTTTTTTTGAAAGGTGTATACTCACTGAGCTAGTATACTCATAAAGATGGACTACACTTCAAAGATATTTATAGTTAGTAATGATCTTACATTTCGGTTAGGAATTGGGCTGCTGATAAAATATATAATTTAAAGAGACCTCAATATTAAATTTCACTTTCAATAGTAACCAAGTTAAGTACTGCATCTAAGTAAAAATAATACTCTGATTACTGTCAAAACACTATAATCACTTAGTGATGCTTTTGCTATTATATTCTCACCAGGCATGACCTTCCATTCTGCAAACTCTTCAAAATACTGAATAAACTGTCTATTTATTGATTACACCTTCATACTAATGCAGTGCAACATTCCACATGCAATTGGGACAATTATTACTGTGAAGAATAAAGTGGCAGAATGAATCCCACTGAGCTGTTAAAAATAAAGAATGCTGCAAAAAGTATTGGTTTGTTTAACACTAAAATGAGCACATGTTTTATTAGTAGCACCTGTATTTTTCAAACTTTTACAATATACGTTAATCAGGCACTGTGAAGAGCCATAATAGAAAGACACTAACTCTAAAGGAAACCTCATAAGAGATTACTGTGCTAGGAGTCAGAAAACCTGATTTTAGACGTGGCTCTACTGCTGGCTAAATCTTTTCTTGAGGTAATTCATTCCTTTGAGCTTCAGTCTTTCTCTGAGTCAAACAAACAAGTATAATTGACTGTAACTTCAATGATAAGTACCAAATTATAAATTTTTGTGATAGAGAGGCATTAAATATATTTATTATCTAAATGTTTACATCTATGTCTTTGTGTATAGCTATCTGTATCTATCTTTCTATCACATGCATCCCTATATATGTATATGTAGGTATAAATTTTTGTCTACATAGGTGTGATATAGCTTAAGAGTATTTGAAATAGAATATTTTTATATGATTTTATTTTTGAAACATGATACATAAATTTATTCTCCAGTGAAACCATTTTGAGGATTATAATGAATAAGACACTTCAGATCATAACACAGAGCCCTGAAAAAATGCTCAATGGTTTATTTGGAAAGTGTGCTCCAATTTTGTTAAATAAAAATTACCTTAAAATTTAAAAACATAAAACAAGCCATCTGATTTAATTGAATTCAAGAAACCTAAGAATGTCTGTCTAATTTATCATATTGTTAATTGGAAAACGATTGTACTATCTTTTTTTAAATATATTTTATTGATTTTTCACAGAGAGGAAGGGAGAGTGATAGAGAGTTAGAAACATCAATGAGAGAGAAACATCAATCAACTGCCTCCTGCACACTCCCTACTGGGTATGTGCCCACAACCAAGGTACATGCCCTTAACCAGAATCGAACCTGGGACCCTTGAATCTTAGGCCGACACTCTATCCACTGAGCCAAACTGGTTAGGGCACGATTGTATTATCTTAAATAACTCATAGCTTGAGTTTTTTAATTTTTATTTTTATTGATTTTAGAGGAAAAGAGAGGAGGGGGGGAGTTAGATACATAAATGATGAGAGAGAATCATTGATTGGCTGCCTTCTGCATGCCCCCTACTAAGGATTGAGCTTGCAACCCCAACATGTGCACTGACCTGGAATAGAACTGTGACCTCTTGGTTCATAGATTGATGCTCAACCACTCAGGCCATTCCAGCAGGGCTAATAGTTGGATTTCATGATTCAAAATGTACTTCAATCATTACTTTTAGAGCAAAGGACCTTTTACTTTAAGTACTCTTAGAAATAGAACAACTATCATATTTCTCTATTTATAATCATCTTACCTAATAATAGACAAACATGTAAATTAACCATCCCTCTGCTATGCTCACCAGCCAATCAGGAGAGTAAGCAAATTAATCCAACAAAGATAGCAGTTAATTTGCATACATAGGGGTGAAGCGGCGGAGCAGAGACTGAAGGCTCCATCGGGAGCCACGAAGACTGAAGGCTCCGTCCGAGCTCGAAGACTGAAGGCTCTGTCCGGAGCAAAGGCCTGGGTCCCGGGTGCGGGAGGAAAACCGGTGCCAGCAGCCAGGGGAAGGGAAGGCCTATTGCATGAATCTCTTCATTCAACGGGCCTCTAGTCTGATATATTAACAGAACACCTTGTGAGAAAAAATATTGCATTGTTAAACCCGTAAGAGTATAGGCACCAGAAAGTGCTAATTTTTGTGAAAAATGTAACAATGACACTCATGCAAAGGAGACAACTGGTACAGGAATCTATAATTTATGAACTAAAACTTCAGCATAATTGTTACTATACATTAAAAGACATGTAGCTGAAATTTATAATTTCAGTTCTTAATTCAGTAACTTCAGATCTTTTGAGTGTTTTTCAGGGGTATAAAAGAGTTTTCAAAGTTCTTATCCTCAACCAACTGCACGTTGTGATATAGAGATAAAAAGATGGAATGTAAAATATTAGTTAAAACAAATGGGCAGCATTTGTGTGTCACAAACTTTAATATACTTAAGAAATACCTAAGACTATTGATTAAATGCATATATTTTATTAAGAAGATTAAGTGATCTAACAAATCCGCCTAGTCTCACATGTTGAGTAGCAAAGTATATGAGATCTCATATATGAGATTCACACTCTGGTATATGCTTTAAATGATGGCCAATCTACTCTATATGTTAAAGGGGTTAAACAGAAGGAAAACAGATGGGGAAAAAATTAAAACTCATAAAGAATCTCAATGGAAAAAGGTTGTATGCCCTTTAGGAAAGATCTTATAATGTTACAAGAAATATAAAGCAGTTATTCCCCCAAAACACTGATAACCATTTATCAAGTAAGTATATGCTGAGAAAATATATATTTCAAGAGCTGTTGGATATAGTGTCTAGACACTAATATCAATAAACTCAAAATACTCTCACAGTTGCCCTTTTATAGTGGAATTGTACGGAACCACTATGATAAGAACTTGGCTCTGGTCCAAAGTCATTTCACAGGATGTCTACGTGTTTACAGATCCAATCTGTGGCCATTTCACCTATCCTTAAGTGTATAATTGGCATGGATATAGTTAGCAGGAGACTTTTATTGGTTGTAGACCTATGAAGTCAAATGCATTATTGGGGAAAAGGCACGGTAAAAGTCCTTAAAACTTCCCTCCTTGACCTTCCCCTTGATATGTGCAAGTTACCCACAGAGCAAAACCAAAGCCCTTTACATTAGAGAACTCCACCTTTCTTAGAAGTAGCTTTGGCAATCACGTGTTTATTCATGCTTCTCGAGGATCTTATCCCAATCTAATAGGTTATCAATTATATGTTTTAAACATATACTGCATGGTTTTCTCAATACCTATCCTATATAATAAAAACCTAATATGTTAAGTGTCCAGTCAGCCATTGAACCATTCAAAGCATAATATGCTAATGATATGCTAAGGCCATTCAACTGCTCACTATGACGTGCACTGACCACCAGGGGGCAGACGCTTTGACCTTAGGTTAGCTTGCTGCTGGGGTCTGGCCAATCGGGACTGAGCGAGATGGGCCGGACACGCCCTGGATCGCTCCCGCATCCCTCCCCAGCTCCAATTGTGCACTAGTGGGGTCCCCTGGCCTGGCCTGCACCCTCTCACCATCTTAGCTGAGGGACCCCCTCCTGAGTGCATGAATTTCGTGCACCGGGCCTTTAGTCTATTCATAAGATGATGCTCTAGGAACTTAAGTCACTTGTTTATGTAATAGACTCCAAAATTCAGTATTATTATAATAAAAATTTTGCTTTAATAATAATCTTGGTGCTAGTATTGTGTTTTCTTGATTAACATTGAACTTTTCAGTTTGTAAAATAGCATGCTAATGACAGACGTTTTCCAATTAATGTTAGAGCCTGTTGTCAATAGATTTAACACTACAATACTAATAAGCAAATTACCATCCAAAAAATGTTGCAGTGAGGATTTAGAAAAAATAAACACTTAAAAAATTAGGCAGATATTATATATGGAGTAACAAGATTTTTCTCACTGAAGTAATTGATTATTTTTTTTTTCAGAGTGGCAAGTAATGAATACACTGGCAAGAAACTGAAGGCTTGGGCTCTTGTTTCAGTTCTTCCACTTACTTTATGGTCTTGGACAACTCACCTCAACTCTTTATATCTTATAAAATTTTGTATAGATTTAATGAGAAAAATACATAATGATTATTGAGTAAATTATATTATAAAATATTAAGATACATTTTTAAAGTAATCTACTTTTACAACTCAAAAAAGGTGCAAGTGTATATGTGTGTGAATGTGTATTTGTATTCAAGATTTTGCCACATGGCTATAAATTTCTCATAGTTATACTCAATCACCTAATTCTGTTTTTAATTTCTTGGATGGCTTTGTAGATGAATATATACACAACACATTGGGATCTTTATTTGATTAGCTTGGTGTTTGAAGTGTAGTGATGCCAAAATGATAAGATGGGTGGTTATTTACAAAATAATTTTAGTGTTTCAATGATTACTTTGAACATGAGTTAATTTCTGTAACTTTCATGTTTTATAAGAATAAATTAAAAGAGAAAAATCACTTTGTATTGCTATCTAATTCAATTGAAATGCCACCAAGAAAACCCCACAAAACTAATAAAAAGTATTTACATAATCATTACCAAGTTAATCTTGGTTTCTTCAGACTATGGTATACATTTTTCTCCTGGTTTGAGTGAACAATTTAATGAACTTATAAAGAAAATCTACAAAACAATGGAATCAAGCAATCTGATCTTAAAGTTTTTCTCTCACCACACTTATTTTCCAGCTATTTGAAAATCTCCATTTATAATATGTTAATTACCCTTGCATTAATTCAATTTTAAATTCTAGAATATATTGACAAATATAAATGCACAACTTTAAGTGCTATTTTTGTTTTAAAATGCAAACTACACCTTTGCAGAATGATACATTTAAATAAAGATAAAAGACACTATACAATAAATTTGGAGTTTTACCATTTAGGCCTACATTATTTTTAAAATGAAATTTCTCAACATGAAATGTAATTCTGCTTGAGAAAATGTGAAATGGAAACTGAAAACCTCAGGAAAAAAATAGAATAGTTGTAATATCTTGTTTTTTTATCTATTGCATTTTACTTTATGTCTAATCTTATATAATATGAAAATTGACTTTAATAGGAGAATGGCCGGTCACTCTAATGTGCACTGACCACCAGGGAGCAGATGCTCAATGCAGGAACTGCCCCCTGGTAGTCAGTGTGCCCCACAGGGGGAGCTTTGTTC
>NW_005871101.1:5228542-5244016 GCF_000147115.1 Myotis lucifugus
TCCTCAGCAGTGCTAAGGATGTCTGACTGCAGCTTAGGCCTTCATAGGGAGCGGGCCTAAGCCATCAGTCGGACATCCCCCAAGGGCTCCCGGGCTGCCAGTGGGATGTCTGACTGCAAGCTTAGGTCTGATCCCCCAGAGAGTGGGCTTAAGCCGGCAGGTGGACATCCCACTAGGGGTCCCCAGACTGAGAGAGGGCACAAGCTGGGCTGAGGGACCCTGCCAGAGTGCACGAATTTTCATGCACTGGGCCTCTAGTTTTATATAAAATATCTAAACAATCTATTCTGAAGTAAAGAATTCAGGTTTTAATAATTGAAAGCTTAACATATTTGACATTGATATTCTTTTACCTTACCTATTGCTTTTGAGTGTACATATTGTTTATATATTAATATTAAACATGCTTAGCAACTTCTATTTTAATCAGGGTAACTATGATGTCTTATGTCCATTTTTCACATTCTATCCAATCTAATAAAAGACAAACATGCAAATTGACTGTACATTTGCTATGTCTCAAGCCACGCCCACCAGCCAATAAGAGCGATTATATGCAAATTAACCCAACCAAGATGGCAGCCGGCAGCCACTGAGCTGGGGCAAGCAGGAGGCTTGGTTGCTCCAGTGATGGAGAAAGCCAAGCTTCCCAGCTGGCTCTGAACTCCACTCAAAGCAACAAAGTTTCAATTATGGAAGGTAAATAAACCCCAGATACCTGCTTTTAGCCGGCCATGGCCACGGAGCTGAAGCGAGCAGGAGCTGGCTCTGAGCTCCACTGAAGGCAACAATGTTTCAATTATAGAAGATAAATAAACCCCAGATACCTGCTTTTAGCTGGCCTTGGCCACGGAGCTGGGGCGAGCAGGAGGCTTGGTTGCTCCAGTGATGGAGGAGGCCAAGCTTCCCGCCTGTCCTGGCCAGCTCTGAGCTCCACTGAAGGCAACAGAGTTTCAATTATAGAAGGTAAATAAATCTCAGAATTAAAAAAAAAAATAAAAAAAGGAGAGGCTGGGAGCTACCATTGCCGGGGGGGCTTGGCTAGCCTGAAAACAGCCCTCAGCCCCTCAACCAGACTGGCCAGGCATCCCAGTGGGGACCCCAGACCCTAAAGGGGGTGTGGCTAGCTTGAAAACAGCCATAAGCCCCTCACCCAGGCTGGCCAAACCTCCATGGGGTGAGGGTCCCCACCGGGGAAGGGGACTTGACCAGCCTGCAAACAGCCATCAACCCTTCACCCAGGCTGGCCAGGCACCCCATTGGGGACCCCCCACCTTGAAGGGGGTGTGACCAGCTGCAAATAGCCATCAGCCCCTCACCCAAGTTGGCCAGGCACCCCAGTGGGGGCCCCCACCATGAAGGAGGTGTGACCAGCCTGCAAAGACCCATCGGTCCCTCATCCAGGCTGGCCAGGTACCCCAGCAGGACCCCCACCCTGATCCAGGACACCCTTCAGGGCAAACCAACTGGCCCCCACCCATGCACCAGGCCTCTATCCTATATAATAAAAGGGTAATATGCAAACTGACCCTAACAGCAGAAAGACTGGGAATGACTGGTCACTATGACACACACTGACCACCAGGGGGCAGACGCTCAATGCAGGAGCTGCCCCCTGGTGGTCAGTGGGCTCCCACAGGGGGAGTTCTGCTCAGCCACAAGACAGGCTGATGAATGCCAGTACAGTGGTGGTGGTGGGAGCCTCTCCTGCCTCCTCAGCAACACTAAGGATGTCAGACTGCATCATAGGCCTGCTCCCTGCTGGCAAGTGGACATCCCCCGAGGGCTCCCTGGCTGCCAGAGGGATGTCTGATTGCTAGCTTAGGCCCAATCCCCCAGGGAGCAGGCCTAAGCCAGCAGGTGGTCATCCCCCGAGGGGTCCCAGATTGCGAGAGGGCACAGGCCAGGCTGAGGGACGCACGCCCAGTGCACAAATTTTTGTGCACCAGGCCTCTAGTCTTATCTAATAAAAGACAAATAGGGTAATTAATCATACCTCCGATAGGCTTCCCATTGGCTAATCAGGGCAATATGCAAATCAACTGCCAACCAAGATGGCGGCCGGCAGCCACGCAGCTGAAGCGAGCAGGAGGCTTGCTTGCCCCAGCAATGCAGGAAGCCAAGGTTCCCCACCTGCCACGACCGGCTCTGAGACTGAAAGCAACAGCTCCAAAAGCAAGTATGTTTCAATTATAGAAGCCAAACAAACCCCAGATACCTGCTTTCAGCCAGCCGAGGTCTCAGAGCTGGAGCTGCAACAGTGTTTCAATTATAGAAGCCAAACAAACCCCAGATACCTGCTTTCAAGCTGGAGCCGGCTCTTAGCTCCAGTGACAACCATAGAAGGTAAATAAATCTCAGAATTAAAAAAAAAGAAAAAAAGGAGAGGTTGAGAGCTTCAGTCGCCCACCAGCCTGAAAAGGACTCTCAACCCCTCACCGAGACTGGCCAGGCACCCCAGTGGGGACCCCTACCCTGAAGGGGGTGCGACTAGATGCAAACAGCCATCATCCCCTCATCCAGGCTGGCCAGGCACCCAAGCGGGACCCCCACCCTGATCCGGGACACCATTCAGGGCAAACCAGCCGGCCCCCACCCATGTACCAGGCCTCTATCCTATATAGTAAAAGGGTAATATGCAAACTAACCCTAACAGCAGAAAGACTGGGAATGACTGATCACTATGACACACACTGACCACCAGGGGGAAGATGCTCAACGCAGGAGCTGCCCTCTGGTGGTCAGGGTGCTCTCACATGGGGAGCTCTGCTCAGCCACAAGCCAGGCTGATGGCTGCCAGTACAGTGGTGGTGGTGGGAGCCTCTCCTGCCTCCTCAGCAGAGCTAAGGATGTCTGACTGCAGTTTAGGCCTGCTCCCTGCTGGCAAGTGGACATCCCCTGAGGGCTGCCAGGCTGCCAGAGGGATGTCTGATTGCCAGCTTAGGCCCAATTCCCCGGGGAGTGGGCCTAAGGCAGCAGGTGGTCATCCCCCGAGGAGTCCCAGGCTGCAAGAGGGCACAGGCAGTGCTGAGGGACCGCCCCCCCCCCCGAGTACACAAATTTTTGTGCACCGGGCCTCTAGTATATATATAAAAGCCCAACAACCATTACAGTGGAATGACCAGAACAACCAGAATGACCGGTGGTTATGATGTCCACTGCAACAGCCAACTAGCCTGATCTGGGCCCCAATTGCCCCCCCAAACCTCTATAGCCCCTCCCCCCAGCCATCCCTGCCCCCGATAAGGCCCCCCACCTGCTGGTCATGGACACAGGGAGCAGTGACGAAGCTATTGGCACCCCTTCTGAGGGGAGACGCCCACCAGATATACAGAAGGTATACAGAAGGCACTCAGCGAGGAGTCCACACAGGTTGTGTTTGCATCTTCATGCTTTCCCCTCCCACCACCATAATGCCAAAGGAAGCCTGATTCAGGGACCGCTCCCCCCATGCTGACCACCTACATAGACAAACAGCATGTGATAAACATCATCTCCTGCAGATGCCTGAATGCACCTCAAGAGGAAGATGCTACAGGCCCAGAGCAGGAAGATCAGGACTGAGACAGAAGGTCTAGGAAAAGGAGGGCCATGGATGGCCAAGTTCTGCCTTTGCTCCCTGACCCTGCTCCCTGGCCCCCTCTGTGTATAAAGCGCCTACATCTCCACCCTTGGATGGAGGCCTGTGAGTGAGTGAAGAACTATGACTGTGTCTGTGGCTGGCCTCCTGCCCTCATGGATAAGCAGGAAACATATTTATGTGCCAGAATCTAAAACCCTCTTTATCAGTAATAGCACAAATAATTGTTGGCTGCGTGTGAACCCAGATCAAAGGTGTGCTCTCCACCGAGGAGGCTGCAAAGGGCCGGGACAGCCAACCTCCTCCATCCCCTCCCCCTGGCCCAGATCAAGGCGGCCAGCTGGATCCCACCCATGCAGGAATTTGTGCACCAAGCCTCTAGTATAATATAAAATTAATTTTTTATTATTGAATATTTTGTAGTCAATATTTGCATTTATGCTAATTTAGTTTAAAGAAATGTATAATACCAATCGTAAACATTTCTAGTATTACAGTGTATTTTCATAGTCAACATTGAAATATATTTGTATTTTAGTATTGTTGATTTTAAAAGTATCAATGTCCAGAAAGTCTTTACTGTACTACACATTATGACATCATGGTGACGTACCATCTGAGTATGTACATATAAGTAGAAGGGCAACATACAATCATAGGTAAAGCAACAATTTCCTCCACAACAAAACTTGTCTTTCATGTATACATTTAACTAAAAATTGCACTTGTTGCTAGAAAATGAATTGGGCACTTTCACATATACATATATTTTTTAAATGTATTTTTACTAATTGCAGAGGGAAAGGGAGAAGGAGAGAGAGATAGAAATATCAATGATGAGAGAGAATCATTGATCAGTTGCCTCCTGCATGCCTCACCCTGGAAATAGAGCCTGCAACTCAGGCACATGTCCTGACAGGGAATCAAATGGAACCACTGAGCGACGCCAGCCAGACTATATTTTTTCTTAATCATTATTATCTGTGGCACATATTATTATTTCCAGATCAGGGCAATGATAGCCAAGGTGAGAAATCAAAGAGATCCATCGAAATTTCAGTGTTATCAGTTTATAAACACACACATTGTTCCATGTTACCTCTGAAAGTCTCTATTTTCCAATATAAATAGTGAGGGGTTCATGATTAGTTGAAGGTTAATGTCCCAAGTAACATGATTCTAATTTTTAAGCGTACTTTACAGTGGCTAATGAGAGTAGGCCATTTGAAATTTTAGGAAACATGCTTGGCTTACATCTAAAACAGATTTTAGCAGTTGGTCCTTTAACTTTAAAACAACATATTAGTAACTGTTTTTTAGATGCTGACAAAAATATTCTCAAATAAAATGTACTTATTCTTGTAAAATAACTAAGCACTTATATATAGTATACAGTAGCACTCAATGAGTCACTAGTTTTTTTTCTTGGAAACTGGTTAACATGTCAATTTATTAGTTACTTAAGTTAAAATTAACAAAATAGAAATTTTAACAGACATTTTTGAAATTCTATGGTTAATGATTATGCTTTAAATTTGGTTATGAAATTAGAGTTCAAGGTATATAATGCATTTCTCTTCAAAGAAAGGTGCAATCAGGCCAGAAAAAAAGCAAAATTGTATGTATTTGTGTAGATCCTGAGCAAACAGGATCTTCTATTCTTTCAATTACTAATATACCAAAGTTCTTTGGTTCAGATTGCTCATGTGATTTTATATATATGTTTGCTTTCATTTTAAGTTAAAGAATATGCAAAATAAAACCTTTTTTCTACTTTATAGTGAGGCCTTCAGCATATCCTCTCTTCAGAGCAGTGATCTCAAGTAAGAGATGTAAGTCATAATGTCTATGAGATTTATCATCATGGTTATTTTAAGTACATCCAAAGAAATATTACTGCCCCTAAGAATTTACCTTTGTAATCACTACTCTGTTGAATTAGGTGAATGTTCCTACCTCTTCTGTTCACATGAGCATTATATCAATATCCTCCTTTGGAATATGATGAAAACTATTTTTAAAACCTACATCTTCATAATGAACAAAAAATCAATTTCTGTCAACTAATCTATAATATTGTTCCTCTCACTCTGTCAAAAATGCTTGTGTTTCCAAATACATGAACTCAATTAATTTTTGTTTGTTTTATTTTTATTATTTTATAAACCTTTATTGTTAAAATCAATTAAATTTTAAAGTTGAAATATTTTAAATACATTTGCATCAAATGAAAAGGGAATTGTGATATTTAAAAAGTTACTTTAAGAATTAGAAGAGCAGAATAAAACCAAAACAAATTATATTTTATTATATGTAAAATAAGAACAGTGAAACAACTGGTAATACTTAGTTTATTAAATTTTATTTTACTCTGGTGCAGTGAAATTGTATTTCATTTCTCTTTTCAGACATTTCATATATTTTTATGTAGTGAAGATTTTAAATTAAATATTTTACACAATATGAATTTGGAACTGAACCTGAAGAAAGACGAGCTAAAGTAGCACCCTGGGAAATTTCCCAGTTTATCCTTCCTTTGCTGTTTTGACTTTCTTTTGTCTCTTCCAAAAGCAGAGGCGAAGCAATCAACCTGTGTTAAATTCTTCCAGTTTGTGAAATCAAGAGACCTCTTCTCCATCAAAAGCTCCAAATTCAGGAAACAGTCAAAATGTTAATAAAGCTTACCAGTAATGACAATAATTTCATCAATTTGGGTTTCTTTTAAGAAATACAGAAATCATTTATTTCAATTTTATAGTTGATTTTGAATTACTCACAATACTTTTCTTTCTTGTATTTTCTTTATTTTTTGAAACTAAGAGTACAAATGAGTAAATGAGTAAACCTTTTTTTTAATCCAAACCAGAGGATATTGTTTCCATTGATTTTTAGAGAGAATGGAAGAGAGGGGGAGACATAGAGAAACATTGCTGTGAGAGAGAGACACATGAATTGGTTTCCTCCCACAGGAGCCCCAACCAAAACAAGGCCCGTGATTGAGCCTGCAACAGAGGTATGTGCTCTTGACCAGAATCAAACCCAGGACTCTTCAGTCCTCAGGCCTGTGCTCTATCCACTGAACCAAACTAGCCAGGGCAAATGAGTAAATCTTTAAATTACATATGCTTCATAGTAATGCCCAGCAACACACTTTTTTTCTCAAATAATTTCAACGTACAAGAACAGGTTCTTAAAATAAGAATATTTTATATGAGTGGCCTGGTGCATGAATTCATGCACATTGAAAGGAAATTAATTAAAAGAAATATTTTAATATCACTATTCACCCTTTCTCTATAATAGAAGAGTCAACCAAATTCACGATCGACAATGAAAGCTAGAAACACACGCATTGAGATTGGTGCCAGCAAGAGCTTTATAGGTATCTTGCATGCATGAATCAACTTAACCTTTTATATCTATAGAATAAACTTGCTTAATTAGACCTACTTTCTGATGTAGCTACACCTTTTCCAGCCCAGTGAAGCACCCCAACTTCTCTTTCAGATAATTGTCAGCAACACAGCAATAAATATCAACATGAAGCAGATTATTATTATAAATCACTCAGGGAGAACAAAGTAAAATATTTAACTGCAGCAGTGTTTGACTATATTCTGGGCAGTGAGAAAACCTGAAGTCATTTTCAAGGTCCACCATTTCTTACTTCTTTTCAGTCGGGTCAAGTTTCTAAGCATTCTAAATCTCTATTTTCTAGCTAATGAAAACAAAATAGGATTCCACCGAGTCTCCTATCTATCTACTCCAAGACTTCTGTGAGGATCAAATGAGATGAGGCACAGGAAAATGCTTCACAGACATTTGGTTAAAGTGTAAATGTTTGCACCTGGCTATAAAGCAAGTTGTGTTCCTGGGCTGAAGAAACTGCAAGGAGGCTAGTTGTCGCTAGGAAGAGGAAGCTGGGCGTTGCTATATGATGTAATTACCTAGACAGACACTTAGCATATTAGCCTTTTATATATATAGACTAGAGGCCCAGTGCATGAAATTCATGCCTAAGCCAGCAGTTGGACATCCCTCTTGCAATCTGGGATCCCTCGCTCCTTATGGCCTGCTCGCTCTTTAGCACTCGGCTCGCTGCTCCTTAGCACTGCCATGGAGGCAGGAGAGGCTCCCAGCACCATAGCTCACTTGCCAGCCATGAGCCCAGCTTCTGGCTGAGCGGCGCTCCCCTTGTGGGAGTGCACTGACCACCAGAGGGCAGTTCCTGCATTGCATTGAGCTTCTGCCCCTGGTGGTCAGTGCACATAATATTGACCAGTCATTTTGCCGTAAGGGTCACTTAGGTTTTTATTATATGGATTACCTTAATATAGCCACAGACTCCCCATGTAAACACATTATACTTGATTAAATGCTTCTAATGGTTTTGTTTGTGCATAGATTTGAGAGAGAAAAGGACCCAAACTTGGGAATTTAGGATTCAATTCTATAATAATTATCCTCTGCAAATCAAAAGTGAAATAGAATCCATTAAAAGTTTACATGTATGCTTTTTAAATTGTTGCATATTTATTTAGGTTAATTCTAATTGAGTCAAGAGAACCATCATATTATTTTGTCATTGACAATCCTTTTTTTTCCCCTATGTTTGCAATATATTTTCTCTCACTTTTTTTTTAATGTTCTGATTTTTTGTTGTTATTGTATTTTTGACTAATGAAAGGATGAGAGAATTGGAAAATAGCAACAGCTGAAAATACTGTTAATAGATTACTTCACATTAATTATTAGTATAGGATTTCTGGAAGTTTTTTCAAAGAACCACTGAAAAGGTAGCCATTTGGCATTATGTTAGCTTATAATGCTTTCTGAAAAATGTCAACAGAAAAACAATATAAGTGTAATAAATATCAGCTATATATTTTTTTACCATAATGTCACTTTTTCTGTAAGAGAAAATAATAGAGCTGGAAGGAATTCAGGCCATTATCTAGTCCAACACTTTCATCACAGAAACAAAACAGAGGATCAGGCAACTTAAGGCGTTAGCTCAAGATCATGCAGCGTGTGGGCAGCACTTTCCCAAGAAGGCAGAGCTTTAATACAGACAGTGCAAGGCATTTCTCCCTTCCTGCTGCCTTCCTAATTCTTCATTCAAGGTCACAAATAGGTTAATTTTGTAAATTTCGTGTTTTTATTTTTACATTTAGTCACGAGTCTGGGAAATGAGTCAAAATTAAATAAAACCAGAAAAATAATGCATATCAAAAAATTGTTAAATAGTGATTTTCTTCAACATTGAATACTAAGACTAATATGTTATCCAACCATACCAAGATTTTTAAAAAGCCAAGCATTCTGGTTAAATTAATAAGACAAAATTACAAGTTTTAGGTTAGGTATACATAAAAACTAATAGGAAAGCAGAATTCATGGATTAATTGTCAAATGAAACCTTAGAAATGAATACATAAGTAATTTAGAAAATTATAATTTGATTAGAAAGCATAGAAGTAAACCATTCTATATAAATAGGTATATGTGATAGCAACAAAACAAAACAAAAACAAAATATGATTTCAAAATGGTCTCATTCAATCCCTCACCTTAAAGTAAAGGTTAAGTCTGAGTCCATTCAAATCCAAATTATCTAAGTGTTTGAGGCTTAAATAATGACCACTTTCTACATAGTAGTTAATATTATCTTCCACACTGATGACTGAATTGACTTTCAGAAAAAGTGTCTTATGATGATGGCAATTATTTAGTCTGATTGACCTGGTCTTAATATATATCAACTTCTTAAATTCATAATCTTCCCACAGAAACCTTGACAGGTTTTCTCAGTTACTTCATGTCATTGATAGATGATCTCAGTCCAAAATAGAGAATCTCAAAAATATGATGCACTTGTTTTGCAATTAGCAGTGGCCGTTTGTCATTCTAGAAATTTCATTTACAGACCTAGACTTGTTTGTCTTGGCTTGTATTATTATCCCTTGTCTTGGTTTGTATTATTATCCACTCCTGAAAATGACTAGAAATAAATTGGAACATGCATTTCAGAATTTGCTAAAATGTTATATTAAAAACCTCTCTCAGACTTTGCATTTTTAATGATCAGTGCAGAAATTACTCATTATCTTCACTCTCTTATGACAAGTTAAATTATGTTTAATTTTATTACTTTATAGAACAATATTTTTCTCTTAAAAATCTCTAGGACTTACAGCTGAGAATAGCTTGATGAAAATGTTTTCTTGTACTATCCTTATAAAAATAATCTTTATCTGACATCTCTAAATGGGCAGCAAAATCACTATATGCATTATACGTTTTCATTTAAACTTCCAGTTTAATAACTGTTTGTGTATGTGTTAAAATGCTTAAGGTATAGTCAGCAAAAACTGTCAGCTAGTTCTTCAATTAATAGAGTAAGAGAGTAATTTTAGTCAAAGACATAAATATCTAAACAAAGTAGGCTGCATTTATGTGTATATGTGTCTGCAATTCTCTGTTAGAATTGGGACTTCCTTCAAATTGTTTTTATTTACTTTAGATTTATTTATCATGTCCAATTATTTAGTTTCCTTGTTAACATAAGAAATGTGAAATAGAAAAGCATAATAAGATTTGGCCTTACATTGTTAACACCCATCCCCTGGCTATAAAGTTATATTAAATAGTCATGACCAGTGAAGTGCAGCCACAAAATCTTCCATAGTGTTCAATGGAAACATCTATCTCCTGTCCTTCAAAAAAATAAATTAATGTTTACTGAGTACTTACAGATAAAAAAAATCAACTACTTTATACTTCATTTGACTATATGACAAAATGGAGAACCATGTGTTATAGGAGAAATTAGAACACAGAAATTGTATATAGCTACCAACTTGCACAAAACAGAAGAAATTAGGATCCTGCCCTGGGTTAATTAATTCTAAAGTCTTTACTTTTTCTATTTTAGTGTGATACTTTGTATTTACTCCCCCTTGCTTATGTTCTTAACTAATGTTTATAGAAGTTTGGTACTGTAATTTGACTCCAGTCTTACTCAGAGCTAGTTGGAGCATAGTAAATTAACATAAACAGATGTAAAACATTTCCCTTATTTTTGTAGACAAAAATTCTACTTCTTCCTCCCCCCTTCTGCTTTTGCATGGAATCTGGAAATATTCAAATATTCATCCCAAAGTACCTCTTTCAATCCTCATTCTTGTCATCTCTTTTGACATATCTGTTTCAGAATTTTCTCCCAGACTGCTCATCATTGAATCCTTTTCTCATTCCCTGCCATGTACAATGAATATACCAATATCAATTAGTCCAGATCTGCTTGTTATGTTTTGACCTTTCAAAAGGCCCAGTCCCGCCATTAATTTGTTTCTGCTGTGTATTGACAATATTGTTTTCCTGATGGAGGGTCATGGGTTGATTCTCATTTGACAAATTGAAAATCTTCCTCTTAGTTTTGTTACTCAATGAATTTTTGACCATTCCAGTTTATGGACACATACTTTTTGACTTGAGCTTCGTCTATAATTATTTATAATTTTACACTGAAATATAGTCATGCCTGGGGATCATTTTTAAAATCATTACATCTGCCCAGTTTTTACTCAAAACACTGCACCCTCTCCCTGCTTTTCACATTACCAAAGCCATGCCTTCTCATATCTTCTGCATAGACAGTTATTCACTGTCTTCAGAAAATTAAAGATTTGAACAAGTAAATTGACTCATGAGAGGGAACAAAGTGTTCTTCATTCATTGAAAATATCTACTTGATTGCAAATTTCCATTGATATTGCATTTCTGACAAAACTGGAGTTCAAAATGTGAACTATTGCCATTGTACATCTAGGGGTATATGATAGGAAAAGGTTGGAAAACTTAGTGCACTTTGAGAAATTACCGTCTTAAATTAGATTGAATCATATTAAATTTCTCCTTTATTAGGTCAAAATAGTTGAATATCAGTGCTTTCATATGGCTCAACATCTATAACCTACATTCTAGTGATGTATTTATAATTATCTCCATCTACAACTTCTTTACTCTCCCCACAATATTAAATGCCTAATGCCTGTTCTATATATTTAGCTGGATGTTTTGTAGACACTGTCTTTATTTTCTATTAATTATCTCACAGTTCTGGCTGGTTCTCCTGGATTCCCTGCTTAAGTTCTCACAAAGTCAAGATCAAAGTGTCTTCTGGTCTGGGCTGTTATCTGCTGATCTGGGGAGGAAATTGCACCAAGTTCGTTTTGGTTGTTGGCAGAATACAATTCCTTATGGTGGTTGTTGTACCTTGGTCCCCATTTACAAAATTATTTTCAGTCAGGCTCTCAATTTCTAGAGCCTTCTGGAGGTTTTGTTTGTTTTGTCATGTAGCTTCTTCATTTTTAAACTAACATGAAATCATTTTTGTACTTCATATCTTTTGACTTTACCTTCTATCAGCATCCAGAGTATTTTTATTTTAAAGGCCATGAGTCTTCCTTTTTCTATAAGATATAACATAACCATAGGAGTAAAATCTCAACATATTTACAGGTTTTAACCACACTAAAAGGGCAAGAGGTTATCCAAGAGTGATAGTAATTCTTAGAATTTGATCTACAATAAGCACTTTACACTTAATATTTTTAAACAGGAGGTACTTCTTTCACCATCAATCCTATTCTACTCTCTTCTCTATTAACTTAGTAATATCCTTATCAGTGTAAAAATGGCAGAATTGGGAAAGTAATCCCCACTCCCCTCTGATTTTCACCAATTATTCATCAGATTCTACACATTTACTAGATATTTCTTGAATCTACCTTCTTCACTTCTTTATTACCATTGCCTTAATTCTGGCCCTCATCATTTATCCATGTATTATTTTATTCCAACATATCTTTATATTATTTCCAGAATAACTATCAATTATATAAAATTCAGCATGGCCCAGCTTTACCAATACAATGGTTTTCAGTAGTACTTGATCAAGATGTATATCAGAATAAACTTGGAATATTTTTAGAATGCCTCCTTATCCTCTCACCTTTCATTCTTATAATGTGTCCCAACCTGGGATTAATAATCCATTTGAGAATAACTGTTTAATGGTTCTATGATTTTTCAATGAAATTCAAGTTTCACAGAGCTATAACTGAGCCTCCGTGATCACTTATTTGTCTTTAGCTTTGTTTCTAATCTGTGTCTGAGATCTCATGATTTAAAGGTACTTGGCCCAGATATGTCATTATATTTAAATTTGGCATTGCTACACATGTTTGCTTTCTCAGATTTTCTTGACTCCAATCTTGTCTTGACAGATTATTACTCATTTTGGAGTAGTTACCTCATATACCATCTTCTCTAGGTTGATATTTATGATCTCTTCTATTTGTTTTCCGTAGAGCAAACTAGGTCCCTCTTATCCAAAGTTTTTATTTTAGGCTATTGATTGTCTTACAATTTTGATTAGCATTTCTATTTATATATAAGTATCTCTGGTGGAAAAACTCTAAGATCCCTCCGAGGATCCCCAATGCCTGGTGTTCATAACCTTGTATAAACCTATTTTCTTGGATGTGGACAAGACCTGTGACTGGCCAGCAATCAGTAGAATATGGCAAAAGTGATGGGCTGTCACTCACATGTCTATATTATTTATATAAGACTCCATTTTGCTACTGTTAGTTTGTTCTAGAGATTTTCCTGCCTGGCTAAGTGAAGTAAGTGGCCCGGTTGAGAAAGCATAATGGGGCAAGACAACGCGGAAAGCCTCTAGGAACTGCAGCCAGCCTCTAGAAGCTGGGGCCAGCCTCTAGATACTGAGAGCAGTCTCCAGCAGATAAATTGGAGTAATGAGTCATAGCCATCAAGGCAATAGATCTTCCACCTTAAGTAATCTCGGAAGATTTCTCTCCAAACTAAAGACAAAAATATACTGGCTGATGACTTAACCTCCACCTTTTGAGACCCTGAATTGTGTTCAGATCCTGAGCCACAGAAACAGTGAGATAATAAATGCATGCTTTTAAGCTGCTAAATGTTTGGTAGTGTATTATGCAACAATAAGAAACTAATGTAGTCTCCAATACTAGATACTGCCATCCTCAAGAGTAGATTATGCCTTAGTCATTGTTCTGTGTCTACAGTCTATAGTAGTAGCTGATAAACAGTAAATGCTGTGTAAAGAATTGTTGAAAAATATGAGTTATACAGAACACATACATTATGCAGTTCTAGGCTTTTGGTAGTCATTAATTTATATATATAAATTTATATCTGAATTTTTTCTTTGTTAATATATGCATGTCTATATCTATCTATATCTATATCTATATCTATATCTATATCTATATCTATATCTATCTATATCATCTATATCTATATCATATATATGGGTATATATATATATATATATATGAACTTTTAGGGATATATTGACACTAGCATCTTTTCAGCTGTTTTTATGTAAGTCTAGCCAGTCCACCCAAGCAAAAGTTCAAGCCTATTAGAAACAAAGATTCCTGAACATCCATGACCTCAATATTGACTCTCATATACTTGTTTTTATCTTTCTGGCCTTGGTTCTTGATTCTAATCTATATTTTAATGTTTGCTTCAATGCCTTATTTGGTTTGATGACATACCAAGACTTTTGTTTTAACTTCCTGAGTCTTTGAATTCCAAAATAACATCATATCACCTTAATTTCTATATATTCACATGGTATCACTGAAGAAACATCATTACTATAAACCCCATTATTTCTGAACTACCTCACTTGCCAGATGGGCTATAATGAGAATTCAGATACTTATTTCCTGATGATTTATGGTTTATATCTTCCCATAATTATCTGAAAGTCAGCCATTTCCAATCCATCTCTAATGAAAATAATTGGCTATTAACAAAAGAGTACCATGAACAGATGCTTATATTTACACTACAAAATAAGAAATGTGAAAGCAGAGTTGTCAGTGTTATGTTTTTAGGCACCGCTAACCTAAGTGAATTTCTGTGCCTCTGTCTTGATCCTGGATATAATCAGAAGGGTTTGGTATAGGAAGGGTTTGGAATAAGGAAGGGTGTCATTTGGAACAAGGAAGTCTTACTATGATTTGTTTTCCTGTAATTACAGTGATATACTAGTAAGTACACAAAACGCCTATTCTTTTTAAGGGACTTTAAGCTGTGGAGAGCGGCTACAGCATTTGGACAGGTTCAAGCCTCGGACTAATGAGAGGGCATGGTCCTCTCATGGCAAAGCTACATGCAAGTCCCAGTTTGGAGGGCAAAGCCCTCCCAGCACAATTATAGCCAAAGGCTATAGTTGTGAGCTTGATCTTATGATCCGAACCTGTGGTCCCAGGTGGCTAAGTGATGTAGGCTGCGGGAGGTGCAGCAAGTGCTGCAAAAAACAAAGCATGATAGAGTTCAGGTGCATGTAATTGAGTAGATTCGAAAACCACAAGAACATTGTAAACATCGTGACCACGCCCTTACCTTGCCTTGTGAAATCTGGCTATAAAATACTCAGCTTGCAGGCTGTGGCACTATCTCTCCATCCGAGAGCAGTGTCCCACCTAGCCCCAGCTTTATTCTCTTGTCTGTCTTCTTTAATCCTTCACCGCCCACATCCCGCCGCCCCCCCCACCCCCCCCAACCCGCCTCCCACCTCCACCTCAGGTTCACACCTGGCCATACTGAGCACAGCACACTAAGCCTGAGTTTCTTCAAATCTCACCTATTTAATGGTAGACTCTTCTCTTATCTATTACTCATGGATCCATCAATGTCTAGAGCAGCCGTGGGCAAACTACGGCCCTCGGGCCGGATCCAGCCCATTTGAATTGAATTAAAACTAAAAAAAATCAGAAAAAAAAGCCCGTACCCTTTTTATGCAATGATGGTTTACTTTGAAATTA
>NW_005871101.1:5244175-5271561 GCF_000147115.1 Myotis lucifugus
TTTTAAATAAGCCCATTTTTTCAAGGCAGAGAAGAGAAAAATATAGTTATCTGAACAATCTCTCTGATGACAAACGTAGGATATGTGTACCACCAAATGACTGGTATACATTTGGCTTGAAATGTCCTATCCATAGTAACCTCTGACCTAACTCTTTAAGAAACCTGACTTTTGCCCTGGGCAGGTGGCTCAGTTGGTTGAAAGCAGCTTCCCATACACCAAAAAGTTGTGGGTTCGATTCTGGTCAGGGAACATACCTAGGTTTCAGGTTCCATCCCCTGTTGAGGCACATAAGGAAGGCAACCAATCCATGTTCCATCCCCTGTTGAGGCACATAAGGAAGGCAACCAATCCATGTTAGATATTTCTCTCTCTGTCTCTATCTCTCTGTCTCTGTCTTTGTCTCTCCCTCTCTCCTTCCACCTCCTTTCTCTCTCTAAAACAAAAATCAAACAAAAAAACACATATCCTAGGGTAAGAATAAAAAAAAAGACCCTATTCTCCAACAATAGCCCTCAGGTCTAATCAGTTCCAGTTTTGCTTTACCCTCTTGATCCTAAACTTTCAGAGCCAATACTCTTCCTTCAGGAAGAAATTTGACATAACACAAGGATTGCCTTTTCCTAAGATTTGTTGTATAATGATAATAGTTTATTTTCATCTATATATTTTGCTATCATTAAGATCTACATTTCCCAAGAGAGGGATGACCTTATATTTTCCCCAAACATGACTATGACATTCCATTTTATATCCTGTTAATTTCAGTCCTAATTCTGCCCTGACCTGGACATGCACTCTTTCATCCCAGCAGTGAAAGTTACTTTGTTTCAAACAGATTTTAGGAAAGCAACTCCAACTGTGTATTCACATCTAAAATGGTAGTCTGGGATAAATTATCCTATGTGGATCATAAAAGGCTGGAACTCAGTGCTGCCTCCAAGAAGAGAATGAATTTCATCCATAAAATGTACACTGTCATCATGATGATGTCATCCCCAGCTATTGTTTTCTAAGTACACCAAGACAGTTTCTAAAATACTGTTCAATGTCTAAGGCTGTGTCTTTGTACCTCCCCATTGTTCATTATTCTCAGATTTATAGAATTTAAATAGGATTTTGATGAGTTCTCATGCTGCTACACATTCAAAAAGGAACATGATAGATGCTCTTAACTTACCAAGTCAGAATTGTATATAACCACTCGCTGTGGTTTTCTAGCAAATGCATTCTATTTCACTTAATCAATGCCTTCTCTGCTTCCTCCTTGCAATACCAAAAACAAAACAACCAAAATAATAAATGTAACAGCTGTTCAATATCTAGTGATTCTCTATGAAGAACTAGTAGGATACGGAATGTCTCTTACATATCCCAAGTCATAAATAATTCGTCTTTAAGTTTTTATATGTACTATATATACACTAGTATATTAGATATACATATGTTTGTGTGTGTGCAGATGCATGCATTGTAATATCTTATAAGTGTTATCTACTAGTAAACATTTCTTAGTGAAGTAAAGGGAGATAGACTAAGAAATTATAACTTACCAACCATCAAGATTAAAGAGCTATAATTTATCTAATATGTGACTGGCATTGAATATTAATCTACACATTAGAAAGGCATAACCATATTTCTCAATAGTATGTGTAATAGTAGTTGATGATACTGAGTAGTATAGCATTTTACCATGTCAGTTACTTATGTCCAGTATCATTATTTAATCTCTGACAGTTCAAGTGCTTATTCTAACAGGGGTGACTTTGCTCTAGCTAGTAAATGAAATTGACATAAGGATTGCTGAAGGAAATAAAATATGTCACATTCCAGTTTCAATGTCTGAAAGTCTTCTTATATTGCTAAAGAAATTTGAGATTTATAGGGCTATTGGAAAGCTCAAAAAGTTGAAAACATGAATGCTATTTGTGTTTAACATGTACATTTTAAAATGCACTGAGTAGTCTAAAGGATTTTAAGAAAAAAATACAAGAATGTCTGTGTAGTTTAATAGGATAATGAGTTAGGAGGAACAAGTTAGGAGGAATGCAAATTAATGATAGGTTTTAAATCATTGAAAATTTTGACTAAATATTCAAAGGTTGGAGTTCAAATATCTCTCCAGATATAGAGAGCTTTTTAAAATTTAGGAGTTAGCTGAGTATCTTAATGTCTTAAAAAAATCTGTGGTTATAAATAAAGAAAAGTTATGTAGGTATTAGAATATGATGATAATTACTGGAGATTAAGTTTCTAAAGAGAATTGTTGTAATTATTAAAGACTTAACCTTTCAAATAGTTAATAAGTATACTGAAGGAGAAAGTTAATTTAATGGAAGAAAAATATTATCTGGTATCTGATGGTGAGCAATACAAATCTTGAAGACTATCACCAAGGAAATATGTATTAAAGTATTTGATTTAAAAATGTTCTATATATAGCCCTGGCAAGTGTTGCTCAGTGATTAGAGTGTTGGCCTGAGCACAGGAGGGTGATGGATTTGATTCCTGGGTTGTAGGTTTGATCTCTGTCCCTGATCAGGGCTCATGTGGGAGGCAATCAATTGATGTGTCTCTCTCACATTTATGATCCTCTCTCCTCTTCTCTTTCTCTTCCCCTCCTCCCTCACTTCCACTGTCTCTAAAAATCAATGGAAAAAATATCCTCACTCCTTGGGTGAGAATAAAAAATAGTGCTATATATATTGAAAATAGGTTTATTTATTTTTTTTAATATATATTTTATTGATTTTTTACAGAGAGGAAGGGAGAGAGATAGAGAGTTAGAAACATCGATCAGCTGCCTCCTACACATCTCCCACTGGGAATGTGCCTGCAACCCAGGTACATGCCCTTGACCGGAATCGAACCCGGGACCTTTCAGTCCGCAGGCCGACGCTCTATCCACTGAGCCAAACCGGTTTCGGCTGAAAATAGGTTTAATATCATGCTTAACTTACTTAGAATTTATTTTATAATTTTCACATGTCATACAATATTATTCCCCTTTAGATTTTTTCAAGTATTTAAAAATTTAAAAACAATCTTAGATCATGGACTATACAAAAAAATTAATCTGATTTGGCAGGCCTCATTTGTCCTGACAGCCACAGTTTACTAATCCCTGCCCTATACAACAAATCCCCCATTAAACAAAAAAGTATGACACATACAAATAGGTAAGAAAACACACTCTGAAAAGACAAATTAACCATAAGTACAAGAGTAAAATATAACAGATATGTTAGAAGTATCAGACCCTAACAGAAGAAGTAGCCAATATGCAAGATTATATATATATATATATATATATATATATGTATATATTTTCAGCACAGAGTAAAGTTATAAGAAAGAACCAAATATAAAAGCTAGAAATGAAAAACACAACCATAGAAATAAAGAATTATTTTGAGCAATCATCAGTAAACTCAAAGCAGCTGACAATGAATTAGAGAGCTTGAAGATAGATAAAATACCTGAACTGAAAGGAAGTGAGAATGAAAGAATGAAGATAAAAACAACCCAACAATCAACAGAACAGAACATCCAAGCATGATACAGAAGTCTAACATCTGCACATTTGGAACCCATGAAGAAGAAAGATGATAGGAAGAAAAAATATTTGAAAAAATAATAGACAAGAATATTCTTAAATTAGTGATAGATAAGATCAGAAAACATCAAAATTAAAACAAACAAAAAACATGAACACTCAGCTATACCATATTTTAAATTGTTGAAAACCAAACATAAAGAAAATATATTTTAAAAATAAAAAAGCAAGAAATAGGTACATGGTACAGAGGAATCAGAGTAAAATTAAAGCCCATTGCTTGTCAGAAACTATATAAGAAAACAATAAAGGAGATTATATATATATTCAATTGCTGCTTTCATGCTACAGTGGTAGAGTTGAGTGGTTGCAAAGCCTAAAAATGGGCAGTTTAAAATTAAAAGGATGAAAAAAGTAATACCATCCTAACACTGTCAAAAAATAAAGATAAGAAAAGCTATTTTCAGTCAAAGTAGACTCCAGGATATAGAATTATTATAGATAAAGAAGGAATTATAAAATAATAAAGTAATCAATTATCTAAGAAGACATAAAACTATTCTAAATGCATGTAGATCTAATAATAGGCTTTTAAAATACACGAGGCAAAAGATGGTAGCTCTGGAGGAAGAAATAGATAACTGTACAATTATAGTTAAAGACTTCAATATTTCTTTCTTAGTAATTGATAGAATGAGTAGATGGAATTCAGTAGGGAAATAGATGACCTGAATAACATTCTCAGACAACTTGACCTGTTTGTCATTTATAAAACATGCCATGCAACGAGAACAGAATAAATATTCTTCTCAAGTGCAAATGTAACATTATGCAATATAGTCCATATACAATATATAGACCAATAAACGAATCTCTGATGCCAGATGATTTTTAAAAACAACTTTATTAATTTTTTATTTACTATAAGTCACTCATCTCAATTATACAATATTATGATTTTAGTTAATTTGCCTACTGGTGATATAATCAACATGATTTAATTTTTTGATAATTTATTTTAATATAGAGAGAAGAAGGGAGAGAGAGAGAGAGAGAGAGAGAGAGAGAGAGAGAGAGAGAGAGAGGAAGAGAGAGAGAGAGAGATGAGAGAGAAACACCAGTTAGTTGCCTCCCATAAGGGGCTCAAACCTGCAACCTGGGTATTTGTCCTGACTGGGAATCACTTACATAACCCTTGATGCATGCGATGACATTACAACCAACTGAACCACACTGGCCAGAGCAAAATAAATTAGTTTTATAATATATGTATTATTCTGTCCTGATAAGGTTCTAATAAATAATATGGATTCTGTACAGTCTGATTATACAAAATGGTAGTATGCATATTGTGCAACTGGATGTCTAATATCATACTAGATAGAGGATAAAAAAGAGTACAGATACTCTAAAAATAGTTTGGTAGGTTTTTGATATTACATAAATAAAGTTAAATATACACGTATAACCCAGCTATTGTGCACTTTGTATGCACCTTAGATAAATGAAAACATGATTCTAAACATCTACAAGACCATTCCTAGGATTTTTAAAAAGTCTTTATCTTTTGGCAGTAATTTTAGGATTATAACAAAACTGAGAGAACAGTACATAGATTTTCCATACTTGCTCTGCCCCCACACAACTTTGTTCTTCTTTAATTTTGTGTTGGCTATTCTGGGTCTTTTGCCTGCCTATATGAACTTTGGAATCAGTTTGCTGATACCTATAAAATAACTTGCTAGTGCTTTTATTGGAATTACATTGAATCTATAGATCATAGGAAGAACTGACATCTTGCATCAATGACAGATCAACCATATAAAGTCCTAGACTTCTTCCTACTTGGGAAAATAGTGTTGGGCCATCCCAGCTGAATGCTTCTCATGAGACCTTAGGAAGAACTACATTATAGCTAAGCTTTTCTCTACTCAATTCTACTCACTTGTCCTCTTTTCCAAATGTGTTGATCCATGACATTCTATATACTAAGTTGTCTCACATTTCCTTTTTGCAGATGACAGCCTGAAATAGATTTCAGAATAGCAGGTCAGCAACTCAGATTTTTGTTTAGCTATTGTGGAATTGGTTAAGGTGGAAGATGGTTGTGTTTCAGCTTTCTTTTTGTAGTCTTGGTTCTTAAACTCTATACTAAATTACCAGCTACTCAATAACTCAACCATATTTTTAAAATATATTATCCAGTTCTTCTAACTAACATTGACAGGAGGGCTGGTCAGAATTACCTACTCTGCCATTCCCACAAAAGCATTCTCTTTTTTTCAATCAAAGCAATTGAAAAATTAACTCCAAAGTTATGCTTTTTTAGATTACACTGTCTATGTTGGTACTATATTCAATACTGAAGTATTGGTAAAATATATTCTGATTAGTACTTAATATTCTTATTTACTACCTCAATAATATTTATATCAAAGATATGTTATTTTTATTGTAATATGAATGCTTTATTATTTTAAAAGAATATAATTGGTAGGAAATCTTGGAAACTTCTATTAATTTTATATAAGAATTCAGGTCACAATTGTTCCATGTTTATATATGTTAAAATTAAAATATATACATATATTTATTTTCTCTCTAAATTTATGATGACCTTTCTTAATTTTAACTTCTCAGATATAAAACATTATTCATATTGACTCCCTTAAGGCCTAATGTAGTAAAATAGGAACAGTTCTCATTATATTGGCTGCTTTGAGAATTAGTTACATATTTGGTTTTCTCATATTCAGGTCCAGCAAAATCTAAGCTTAAGAGTAAAAATTGCATTGGATATTATAATTCTACCTCATTCTTGAATCAATAATCGGTTTCTATAAAGATTAATTTATTTTCAATTATTCTTGGGATGAGAAAACTGTCACAGACTCAATACTTAGCTTTTCATGGAATTTTAGTCTCTTATTCTGGGTTTTTAAAAAGATACTGTGTGTATATCCCTGTTTCTTTAATTTTCTCTAACTTTCCTAACTCCTTTACTCTGCCCTTCTACAGACATACATAATTATCCAAAATTTAATTTGAAAGAAATGATTACATATCGTGTCTCTATGAGCTGAAGTAAAGGATAATGACTGAGTATATGATTGTCAGAAAGAACCATATAATTTAATTAACAACTTTTAAAAGGATTATAGACATTGAAAATGGTCATAGATACTTTGCCTACCAGACAATAGTGATTTGTCTTCCTAATATTGATAGCAGTCATAGTGCAACAGTAATTTAGTTAGAGACTCTGACAGGTTGGGCACAGGAACATGTCTTTCTACTGAACTATATGATTGTGAGCATTAATGAGTTCTGAGGATGTTTTCTAGATGTTTGCATTTCTCCATATCACCATACTAGTAAATATTGGCATTGCATGTTGTCATGTGTCACCTTGACTTGTTTAAATAGATATATATTGGGCTTTTTCTGCTAGTCCTCAAACAAGGTAGAATTAGTCCTTACATATTGACTCCCTGTCACATTTCATAGACCAGGGCATAAATACCAGGCTCCATGACATTTAATAGAAATTTAATAGGAATAATCAGTCATGTTTTTATTAAATTCCAGTCAATAAGTAGGTCCTACCGTTCTTAAGAAAAAAATATAGTAAATTTAATATTATAACATATATTTACTTCATATAATTGGGGTTCATAATTTTTGCAGGTCAAAACTACTTTGTAATAATCTTTAAAAAGCCTGTTTTAGAATGACATAAAAAAACTCCACTAGGAGAAGACATGTCACATCTTTAAGGTAATTATTTTAATAACAAAGAAATAATTTCAATATCACATGGATACTATACTAATGCACTCGGATTGCATACATTAAATTTTCAAAATTTTAGATTTTAAATGTTTTAACTTAGGACCTGTAGTTTAAGTGAAACCCCATCCCTTTTTTTAATGAAAAACACTCTTCATATGGAAATTTATATTATATTAGAGGCCCGGTGCACGAAATTCATGCACGGGGGAGGGGGAGGGTCCCTCAGACTGGCCTGCACCCTCTCCAATCTGGGACCCCTCAGACATTCCTTTTTCAATCTGGGACCACTAGCTCCTAACTGCTCACCTGCCTGCCTGCCTGAACACCCATAACCACTCTGCCTGCCTCCCTGATTGCCTCTAACTGCTCACCTGCCTGCCTGATCACCCCTCATTGCTCGCCTGCCTGCCTGATCACCCCTAACTGCCCACCTGCCTGCCTGATTGCCTTTAACCACCTCTGCCTCGGCCCCTGCCACCACGGCTTCGTCAGGAAAGACGTCCAGAATGAAGTATGGAAGGTCATTCGGCTGTCCAGTCTAATTAGCATATTATGATTTTATTATTATAGATAAAACTGAAAAAAATTAGATCATTGTCAGTCTGAGATTAGTGAAAGCCTCATCTAGAAAGAAATTCAGAGAAAACAGAAGTCAAGAAGGACGAAACAAGATGAAAGCATATTAAAAACACACACAAAACAAAAGCATTTACTAAGTTGAGAGTTAAGAAGCCAAAAGAAAACCAGAATCAATAGTAAGATGGCAAGCACAAGGTTTGACTTTAGCAAAGAAATTAATTGCTTCTGACAAGTTCCCTCAGATTACAATAGTGAAGCATTTGTCTTGGAATCAGACTATCAATAACCATACAGAAATATGATGATAGTAGCTTAACATGATTGGATCTGGTTTCAAGCCAGGTATTTCCTGTTTAACTCCAAAGACTAAAAGAACTATTAGTGACAACTGAAAATAAAAGCTAACTACTATGTGCACTGCATTCAATAACTCACCAGCTTTTGAGTGTCACCACCCTGCTCAAGAGCATCATCACCTTAGTTTTTTTTTTTTTTTATCTCAGCAATGGTGTTCCAGGCTCTCACATTTATTTATTTATGTATGTATGTATGTATGTATGTATGTAAATTTATTATATAGCTTATTGATTTTTTAGAGAGAGAGGAAGAGAGGAGATAGAGACATTGATGTGATTGAGAAACAAACACCTATCAGCTGCCTCCTGCACACCACCTTCCAGGGATAAATCCCTCAATCCAGGCATGTGCCCTGACTAGGAATAAAACCAGCTTGGGATGACACCAACCAACTGAGCTACACCAGCCAGGGCTCCATAATTTATATAGGAAGAATGGTTGATGCAAAGAAAGGATATCTGAGGGAACACAGTGTTTGTATAGTCATTTTCTCCTTTTATTTTGGGAGTGAGGATAAATCATTGAGTAGTTGCAGCCCTCAAAACAAGCTAAGGAGGATCCAAGAGAGTCTCTTAAAAGTTAGGGGACATTTGATGGAAAGAGGAATTGACATCTTAGTCTTTGAGGGACTGCCTGCTCAGTCACCATGTTTACAACCATTCATCTTAGTCAAGAAGTGGGAAATGACATAGAGACAAATAATATGACAGTATATCCAGATAGAGAAGGGAAGGTGCCACACCTTCAAGCTCATAGTTTATAACAGATATGAAATAGGGAGCCCCTATTGCATACAAGATCCAGAAGTGGGTATTACAGGAGGTACTCAGTGAGACTGGACTATGGGTTTTCCTGTGACTAACACAGCATGCTAAAATATGTTCAGTATATAATAGAAAGAAGAGAAGCGGCCCTAACCGGTTTGGCTCAGTGGATAGAGCATCCGCCTGCGGACTCAAGGGTCCCGGGTTCGATTCCGGTCAAGGGCATGTACCTTGGTTGCGGGCACATCCCCAGTAGGAGGTGTGCAGGAGGCAGCCGATCGATGTTTCTCTCTCATCGATGTTTCTAACTCTCTATTCCTCTCCCTTCCTCTCTGTAAAAAATCAATAAAATATATTTTTAAAAAAAGTGGCCACAGGACCTGCAAAGGAACCATTTTTAGCTAAGAGAGAAGCCAGAAGTTAGAATAGAATGCCTAATAAAATATACTAATACTACTAAACACCAAGCCTTCTGGCAATGAACTAACAAATTTTAATGCAACCTTGTGACAGCATGCTTATAAAGAATCAGGTCACATATAAGTAGATAAGATAAGCAATTGAATACTATGTATATTTCTCCTTTTTGAAGATTACATATAAATAATTGTATTGTACCCTAATTACTTGGATTGGGGAAGGGAAAAAAATTTGTTAGGTGTTTGCTCTAATTTTCCATTGTTGGTTAAGGGGAGGCATTACCTCTCATCAAAAATATTAACTTCCCAAAAAGGCACCTCTTTCTATCATCTTAAAATCCATCATACCAATTAGGACTTTCTTTTCCCTGAAAATATATATATCAGAAAGTAGTTAGAAAAGATTCAAGACAGATGGTGAAAAAAAATAACTCCACAAAAAAACAGTAAATGCCAAGAAACACCAAAGCCATTATTTTAATTAGTAGGAGACTTTTCTCCAAGATGTGACCAAGATATTAAAGATTAATGCATCTTTGGCCCCTCTATCTAATGCATGTCTTCAAAGTTCTCTGTATTCTTTTGCAGGAGATGGCTGGCAAAAAGGAAATATTATGATGATCAAAGATGAAAGATTATAAATAGGTTATATTCTAAATGGGACACATCATTTGTACTCATATTCCAATGGCTAGAATTGTTCTATGACCAAATCTAAATTCAAGGGAAACTGGAAATTTCAGTCAAACTATGTGTCCAAGAAGAAGAGGAAAAACACTAGATTACAAGCAATTCAGTTTATTCTCTGGTATGTCAATTTGGCTTTCTGGCCACTTCATTTCCAATACAGATGACAGGCACCTTATTCTAAGGGAATTAAATAAGAATAATCTAGGTCATGCTCACTAACAAAAGCAACGCTTCAGTGGCTTAACACCACTTACATTTAATTGTCAGTCACAATACATGCTTAACACAGTTCACCAGAGGCTCTGATTATAGTGATCACTTATGAGCCAAATGGATGGAAGCTTTCATAGTCACCATGGTAGGGGGAGGTGAACATGGAACTCACATAAATTTTACCAACATTTTATTGGATAAAGCAAACTATTTGTCAATATGAGGTTTCAAAATTGTAGAGAAGTAAGTGTACAAAAGAAGCAGAAATGCAGTATTATGCTAGATCTTAGTGTCTTTTCCACAATTCTAGTCACTACTTTCATCGCAAAGTCCCAAATATACAACTGTGCAGTTCTCTCTCTTGGACCACTGTTTGTATGGTTTCTCATGAATTGTCAAGCTATGAACTAAAAAGAAAAGTTATTTGTCCTACTCACCCAATGTATAATGGTGAATAAGGAGAAAATGACCAGTATAAACACTTTGTTTGAGTAAAGATAGGAAATCTCATGTAGCAATTACTAGCTCTTAATAATCATGAAATCCTGCTGGATAGCCTTTTTAAAAGCTTCCTTCCTATGGGTGGGAAGTTCCTTAATTATAGACTCAGAATCTGCTCTTTGGAAGGAATAGTCTTGTCAAGTTTCTTCAAAGGGGTGTGTGTGTGTGTGTGTGTGTGTGTGTGTGTGTGTGTGTGTTTACACACTCTACTTTGTGAAATCCTCCCTTTCTCATTGTTTTCTATAGTATTGTCTAAAGTACAGAGACATATGTTCGCATTGGAGTCTGCACAGCTTTCAGCTGAAAGATAAAATAATCTATAATAATCTATAATAATAAAAGCATAATATGCTAATTAGACTGGACAGCCAAACAACCTTCTGGATGACCTTTCAGACGAAGACAAGGCTGTGAGGGCCAAGCCCCATGCACAAATTTCATGCATCGGGCCTCTAGTTGTTTAATATTTAATAGACAAAGCCATTATTACATTAAGTTCTTGCTATCTTTGATAAAATAACTTCCTCAAAATATTAACACACTTCTGATTTACTTGCTTCTATAAATGTCTGCTTTCCGATAATCTCTCTTAAATTTTTTTCTAGACATATGTTTTAAGATGGCTTTATTTCTCATCTTCTTCATAACTATTCATTCTTTTCCAACATGATGTTATTTGAAATTATGGGCTTGCGTGGGAAGGAAATACCCTTACTTTGTACTTTGTCACAAGGCTAAGTGACCTTGTTTAATGAGAAACTTAAAGAGCATTTATCACCCAAACAATTTTGGTCTCATTTACTAGATTTTTGAGCACTAGACTAGAAGCAGCTGAATTTTCCAACCTGGCAAAGCCACAGTTTTCCGGGCTTTATTTATTCTCTTAGATTTCTGCCTGAAAACTATCAATTTCTCCCTGTACCTGAGCTCATCTCTCTTGTTTAGTATTATAGAAAAAGCAGAAAATAAATGCCAATGAATACTATCACACCATGCCTTTCCAAACACTTCCCACTGAACTGCAGTCTTGTAAGGGACATTAATTGCCTTCCAAGTTATCAACCATAACAATATTGCCAATTGTGTTGTCTCTGCACAAAAAGGATCTTTAGTTTTCTAACTGCTGACATCAATTTCCTCACAGATCACTACTAAACTGCTTAGCTAATTATACCTTTGTTACAACAGCATCCCAACCATCAAATAATTTCTGTATTGGTTAAAGAATCTCCAAAGCCTGAAACGAATAGCTCCAACATGTGCAACGGTACAAACAGCACCAAATTACTTTCTCACTAATATGATGTCCTAATGCATGTTCCAAGTCTGTGGCCTGTTCTCTAAAAATCTGTTTATAATTCCCCAGGTAGAGTAGGGTATTCAGGCTGATACTTATGCATAATTTTGATCTCTTTCCACACAAAGTACAACAGCACAATGCAGTTTTTCTCCAATCCATCTTCATTGTGCTGTTTGTTTGTTTTTTTGTTGTTAACTTACTACATTTCTATATCTGACAGCCCCAACAATATATTATATGCATATACTTTTGCAATTGAATATTAAATAAGTTAAAGAAGAATGAATAAGAAAATGTTTTTATACTATCCTTTATAATTAGATTGTTTTTTGTTTCTTCATGCAGCTTCATATTACTGAGATCATTTGCTTGTAGCCTGCAGAGCATGTCTTAGTATTTCTTAGAAGGCAGATCTGCTAGCAACAAATTATGTCTGTTTTTGTCTATGTGGGAATGTATTTTTCCTTTCATTTTTGAAAGATAGCTTTTCCAGATATGGAATTCTATTTGCTACTTTCAAGATCTTTGTGTTTGTCTTTCAACATTTTTTAGAATGTTTCTATTTATGCATTTCTGCATTCCTACCACTTAGAGTTTGTAGAGGTTTTTGGATGTGTAGGTGAATGTTTTTAAAATAATTTTGAAATTTTTTAGTCATTATTTATTTAAATATGTCTCTGTTCTTTTTCTCTCATCTCAGGTAGTACCATCATGTATATGTTGATGTGCTTAATGGTGGCCCACATTTTATTAACTTTTCAGTTCAATTTCTTTATTCCTTTTTTCTGTGTGTTTTTCAGATTGCATAATCTTCATCAAGTTATCAACTTGACTAATTCTTTCTTCTATTAGTTCAAATTTACTGTTAAGCTACTCTAGTAAATTTTGTATTTCTATTATTGTACTTTTCAATTCCATAACTTCAAGTCTATTCTTTTCAAAATATAATTTTTATCTCTTTATAGAAATTTTCTATTTGATACAACATTGTCATTATACCTTTCTTTACTGATTTAAATATGCTTTCCTTTAGTCCTATTAGCATATTTTTACTTCTACTTTTAAGTCTTTTTATTAAATCCAACATTGGGTTACTCTAGCTGAATGTGTCTGTTGTCTGTTATTTTCCTTAGTATTTGGATCATACTTTTCTGTATTTCTGCATATCTCATTTTTTTGAAACTAGACATTTATATAATACTAGAGGCCTGGTGCATGAAATTCCTGCACTTGAAAGGGGTCCCTCAGCCTGGCCTGCACCCTCTCGCAGTCCGGGAGTCCTCAGGAGATGTCCACCTGTCGGCTTAGGCCTGGTCCTTAGAGAGCGGGCCTAAGCTGTCAGTCGGACATCCTTAGCACTGCAAGGAGGTGGGAGAGGCTCCCGCCACCGTGGCTGCACTCACCAGCCATGAGCCGGGCTTCTGGCTGAGCGGTGCTGCCCCTGGTGGTCAGTGCATGTCATAGCGACCTGTCATTATGCCGTTCGGTTAATTTGCATGTTAGCCTTTTATTATATAGGATAGCAACTCTGGGTATTATTCCTCCCCCCAAACCATGTCTTATTGTTAATTATTTACTTGTTTAGTGATTGACTAGATCAGTGGTCGCAAACTCATTAGTCAACAGAGCCAAATATCAACAGTACAACGACTGAAATTTCTTTTGAGAGCCAAATTTTTTAAACTTAAACTATATAGGTAGTTACATTGTTATTAACTTAATTAGGGTACTCCTAAGGCTTAGGAAGAGCCACACTCAAGGGGCCAAAGAGCCGCATGTGACTCGCGAGCCGCAGTTTGCCAACCACAGGACTAGATTATTTTATGAGATCTATCCTAAATCTCTTCCCTCATTGTGAAGTCTCCCATGTTGCTCCTATGGGGAAGGGGTAATATCCTGACATGTGCCCATAGTTACTAATCAATGACAGGGGTTTTGGCAGAGCTCTCTTTGACTTTTTTTCTGACCACACTAATTTCTGTAATGTTTTCAATAATATAGTGGGGAATACTAAGCTTCATATACTAATTCTTACATGAAAACATCAGTGTTGCCCTAGTTGGTTTGGCTCTGTGGATAGAGTGTCAGCCTGCGGACTGAAGGGTCCTGTGTTCAATTTCGGTCAAGGGCACATGCCCAGGTTGTGAGCTTGATCCCCAGTGGGGGCATGCAGGAGGCAGCCGATCAATGATTCTCATCATTGATGTTTCTATCTCTCTCTCCCTCTTCCTTCCTCTCTTAAATCAATAAAAAAATATATATATTTTTTAAAAAGTCAGTGTTTGAGATTTCTTCTGATCTCTAATGGGCTCTTCCAAGCCATGTCTTTCCCTGTTACCCTTGGAAAAACTAGTAGACCTATTGCTTAGCCCATATCTCTGTTGAATGTATCAATCCCTCCAATTTCTTTTTGCTACAACTTCCACCATTTTTGAGAGTGCCCATGGTGTGAATTTCTGCACACTCTGTGGCAAATCAAGCCTTTTCTTTTGGAGAGGGATTCTCCTAGGCTTCTGCTGCTTCTCCTAGGGCCTAGCCCCAGGCAATATCTCTGAGCCACAGCACAGGTGCAGGAGGTGGGGAAATGGCATTTTCTCTCTTAATGACACGCCTACTTCAGGTGCTGAGTTTTCAGTGGAAGGTTGGAAGCAGTCCAGGTCTCCTCAGTTTGCCTGTCTTGGCATAGGAGTCCACATTATGAGCCGGGGCAAGGGTAATCAGTGGACTCCTGCTTCAGGTAGAATTTCTGTTATACAAATGGGAGATGGACAGAATTAATGAGCCCCCCACTTCTTGATTTTATTCCCCAGAATCTTGCCTCACCAACAGGTAGCTAAGGACAGAATGCCAAATGCTGATGCCCTGCCCTTCCTTAGCAGAGAATCCTCTGACTGCGAGCTTGGGAAAAAGCAAGCTAAGGCTTACTGCCTGTACTAGTCTGGAGCGGGGTTTCTGCCTCACTGAGCTGAGAGGAGGAAAGATGCTCTGGGTCTTGGTTAAGACACAATACTTAGTTCTTACTGAGTTTTAGTATATTTTACGGAATACATTTTTCTTAATTTGCTTTATGCCCTCTAGTCCATTTCTGGAGAATTTGAACTTGCTGTTTTATCAATTTTTATTAATCTCACCAGTTTCACTGGGGAGAAGATCCATGTAGCTCCTTATACCATCATGGTACAAGTGAAATTGCTACACTACATCTTTCAAATGAACATTTTCCCATGCCTCACTTACGACTGTAGTTAGTGGAACCAAAATTCTATTCATAAGATATTTAAATGTATTTATTTAATCATCATAGGCACACGGCCCATTGGCACCGACAGAACCAGTGCTCATCATATTCAACTCATTGGCATATCTCAGCCCAAACTTACTCATGTTATTAGTAGCCAAGCATGTTATTAGGTAGGACACTTCAGGTCCAGGGTGACTGCTCAGCATGACAAATTTTAATTATAGCAGTTAGATAAGGATCTTTAAGAATATGCTGGGAAAGACTAGTTTAGAGGAAAACATGAAAATATTTGTGCTTATTTTAGTGATTTTATCAGCAACCAGTTCAGATCACAAGCACTTATTTGACTTCTGATAAAATATGCAGATAAAATATGCAGAACATCTCTTTAACACAACTCAGTTTCACACGCCCAGACAAATAATAAAGTAGTAGAAACACAAGGACCAATATAAAAAGGGAATAAAAATAGTGGAAAACAAAATTTAATAAGTGTTGGGAAGATGTAAGAGTAACTGGTAAATGGCAACCACAATGGAGAAAACACATATACAGGGAGATGTTAAAGTCGTTCACATGGTAGAACAATAAATTTCAAGGAATTTGAAGCATCAGCTATAATGGAAAGCAATGATAAGAAAGGGGGGTAGTTAAAATTTTATAAGTTTGGAATATAGATTATAGATTAATGTCCCCCTGAAATTCATATGTTGAAGCCTTAATTTTTAGTGCCTCCAAGTATAATTTTATTGGAAGACAGAGCTTTTATGCAGATAATTAAGTTAAGCAGAGGCCACAAGCATGAGCCTTAATCCAATCTGATTGGGATTATTGGAAGAAACATTAGGACATAGAGACAGGTGTGTGTGTACAGAGCGACAGCCATGGAAAGAGGCAACAAGAAGGCAACCATCTGCAAGGGAAGGAGAGAGGCCTCGGAGAAACCCACTGTACTTGCACCTTGATCCTAGACTTCCAGCCTCCAAGACTAAGAAAATAAATTTCTATTGTTCACATCGTACAGTCGGTGGTATTTTGACCTTGCAAACCAATACAGGTGATCAGGTGACATTTTTGTAAACGAAGGTTGGGGGAAGGCAGCAAGGAGATTATCTCATTTCCCGTTGATTTCTTCCAATGTAACAGAAGTAAATACCTTTGATAGGCTTGTTAGTATCCTGGATATGACTGAGACAAGAACTGCTGAGCTGGAGGATATTTCCACAGAATTCTTGAAACCCAAAAGCAAAAGAACAAAGACTAAAATAAGATCAGAATATATTGAAGACCCTGAGTGAATACTACAAAAGTTGTAACATTTACATAATGCAAATACTGTAAGGGGAAGAAAGAGAGAAAGGAACCTGATAAATATTTGAATATACACTAAAATAATAATAAAGGAAGCTGATGAGCAGCTATGCCCATCAATTTGATAACCTATATGAAAAGGACCAATTCCTTGAAAGACACAATTTGTCAAAACTTACACAAGAAGAAATTAACAACCTGTATAGGCCTATATCTATTAAAGAAATGGAATGAATAAATAATACCTTCCAAAACAGAAAGCTCCAAGCCCAGATGGGTTCACTGGTGAATTCTTCCAAACATTTAAGGAAAGAAATTATAACCATTCTCTACAATTGTTTTCAAAGGATTGAAGCAGAGTGAATACTCCCTAACAAATTCCATGAAACCAGCATTATCCTAATATAAAAATGAAACAAAGGCATTATAGAAAAACTATAGACTAATATCTTTTATTAATATATATGCAATGTCCTCACAAAATATTAAGAAATTAAATCCAACAATGTTATAAAAAGAATTATATATCAATACCAAGTGGGATTTATCCCAGGTAGGCAATGCTTTTTCAACATTTGAAAATCAGTTAAAGTTGCCCATTACATTAACAGGTTAAAAAAAATCACATGAACATATCAATAGGTACATAAAAGTATTTGGTCAACTATAACATCCATTAATGGTAAAAACTCTCAGTAAATAGGATAGAGGAACTTGCTTAACTTGATAAATAATTCATACATAATACCTATAACTATCACCAGACTTAATGTTGGGAAATGTGAAATATCTCTCTCACCACTCTTTTTCATCATTGAACACAGACAAGAAGTTCAACCTAATGGGTTATGACAAGAAAAGGAAATTAAAGATTTACAAATTAGAAAGGAATAAATAAAACTGTTCACAGATGACATGATCATCTATATAGAAAATCCAAAAGAACTAAGAAAATATCTCTGAAAATGTTGAGATGATAGTAAGGATATAGGATCCAAGGTTAATATGCATAATCAATCACTTTCCTATATACTAGCAATAAACATGTGGAATTGGACATTAAAAACACAATACCATTTAAATTAGCACCCACTAAAAGCTAAAAGTTAGATATTAACCAGACAAAATGTATACAAAATCTATCTGAGGAAAACTTTACAAAAATTGTGATGAATGAAATGAATAAAGGACAAAATAATGGAGAGATATTCTATCTTTATGAATAGGAAGACAATAATTTTAAGAAGTCAGTTCCTACCCAAATTTATCTATAGAGTGAATGCAATCTCAATTAAAATTCTAGCAAATTATTTTGTGGATATCAGCAAACTGATTCTAAAGTTTATATTGAGAGCCAAATGACCAAGACTAGGCAAACAATATTGAAAGAGATCACAAAGTTGTAAGACTGACACTATTTGACTTCAAGTCTTAATTCAAAGTTGTGGTTGTATAGACAGTATGCTATTAGCAAAAAGTAAATAAAGAGGTCAATGGAACAGAACAGAAGGGCTGAAAATAGACCTAAATAAATATAATTAACTGATATTTTACAAAGGAACAAAAGCTATACAACGAAGCAAAGAGAGTCTTTTCAAGAAATGGTGTTGGAACTACTAGATATCCACAAGAAAAAACATGAATGTAAACACAGACCTTAGAAGCATCATAAAATTTAAATAAAAATAGATCTCTGACTACATGTTAAACATAAAACTGTAAAACTCCTTGAAGATTATTCAAGAGAAATCCTAGATGTTCTTGGGTATGGTGATGACTTTTCTTTTTTTTTGTTAATCCTCACTTGAGAATATTTTTTCCATGCTCTTCAGAGACAGTGGAAGGGAGGGAGGGAAGAAGGAAGAGAGAGAGAAATAGTGATATGAGAGACTCATGAACTGGTTGTCTCCAGCACGTGCTCTGACAAGGGGCTGGGAGACAACCAGCAACCCAGGTGCATGCTCTTGATCAGGACTCAAACCCAAGACCCTCTGGTGGTGAGCAGATTCTCAAACCACTAAGTCACACTAGCCAGGACTGGTGATAATTTTTTGATTCAGTATTAAAGACACAATCCTTGAGAGAAATAATTGATAAGCTGGATTTCATTAAATTAAGACTTCTGCTTTGCTAAGGACAATATGAAGAGAAGATAAGCCACAGACTCGGAAATGCATTTGCAAAATGCACATCTAATAAAGGGTTGTTACCAAAAAATAAAATAATAAAAGCTCTTACAATTCAACAATAATAAAATAACCCACTTATAAAATGGGCCAAATACTTTAGCAGATACCTCACCCAGTAATATATATAAATGGCAATTAAGAATATGAAAAGAAAAAAAGAATATGAAAAGATGTTTCACATCATATGTTATCAGAGAAATTCTGACTAAAGCAATGAGATGCCACTACACGCCCATTACAATGGCCAAAATCCAGAACACCTACAAAGCCAAATGTTGATGAGCATGTGGAGCAATAGGAACTCTCATTTTGCTTGTGGCACTGAAAGATGGTGCAGCCACTTTGGAAAACAGTTTAACAATTTTTAAATACTAAACATGTTCTTACCATGTGATCCATCAATTATGCTTCTATGGTATTTATGATAGAGCTGAAAACATGCCCACACAAAAACATACACATGGATTTTAATCGAAGCTTTACTCATAATTGCCAAAACTAGGAAGCAATCCACATGGTTTCATTGGATGAATAGGTCAATTGACTGTCATATCCAGACTATGGAATATTATTCAGAGCTAACTATGAATGACCTATCAAGCTGTGAAACTACTTGGAAGAATCTTAAATGCATGCTATTAAGTGAAAATAGCTAATCTGAAACAGCTAACCACTTTATAATTTCAACTATATGACATTCTGGGAAAGATAAAACTATGGAGACACTAAAAAGATCAATGGTTATCAGGAGTTGGATGGGGAGATTGTTGAATAGGTTAGAGCACAAAGTATTTTTAGACATTGAAAATACTCTGTCTGATAGTAAAATGATGAATACATGTTTTTAAACATTCATTCTAATCCAGAGAATGCTCCATATCAACAGTGAATCTTAATTTAGGGTATAAACTTTGGGTGATTATGACGTTAATGTAGGTTTATCGATTTTAACAAATCTATAGCTCTGGTGGGGGATATTGCTAATGAGGGAATGTGTATGTTTTAGGGAGCAGATGTATAAGTTAATTTCCCTCAATTTTGCTGTGAAACTAAAACTGCTCTAAACAACAGTCGATTAAAAAAAAAAAGACAAGACCAGGTTGGGTCAGGAGGATGAAGGGCGCTTAGAAGTAGATCTCTAGGAAATTAAATTGAATGAATAAATCACCTGATGTGTTTGAATATTTGGAAAATGTAATTGAATGCCTTTTAATAGCTCATTTGAGAATAAATACAGATGGGTACTTGCAAACAGCATAAATGAAGAAACAATGAGCATTTCTGCTTCTGATCAAGATGGATTAACATGGACCCAAATTACCTTCCTATGTAGAACAACTAATAAAACCCAACCAAATAAAACAAAACAAAAAAATGCAGAATATCGGAAATAATCTAATGTAAATAAAATGGTCACATAAACAATAATCTGATGTAGAAATGAAGAGTCCCATGAAGAGTCAGATGTGCTTCATATATTATTTGAATTTTAAAAGAGATTTAATTGAGGGATGATAAATAGCACCCTTCTGTATTGCCCAAGTTGGGAACCATTCTGGATCTTGTCTCAAAATCAAAATTCAGTTCTTTTTTTCCCCTGGATAAATCCACACTAATGAAGATAGAATGTATTTGTGACCAAATGGGTTTCTTAATCTAGACCACATAGTAGAGCCCTACCAGGTCACAGACATGGACAACTGACTGCCCCCAGCAGATCCAAGTACCTTCTTTGCAGGCAGACAGTTGGCAGAGTTCCCAAGGGCAGTTTCATATTTATTTCCCTCTCCAAAATGCAGTAGTCAGCTAAATTACTCTTCTGTCCCAGGAAAATGTGAGGAGGCTTTGAATTTCTGGAAGATTCCTATCTTGCTGTTCCTTCCTGAAACAGATGTAAAGTCTCTTTTCACTACGTAAACACAGGGGGAAGACAAGTGTTCTCTGTCATAGGTAAAGAGAAAATACTGTCATTTTTCATAAAAGAACAAAAGCCAATCAGTGGTTGAGTGTTGACCCATGAACCAGAAGGTCATGATTCTATTCTCAGGCAAGGCATATGCCAGAGTTGCAGGCTCAATCCCCAGTGGGAAACTTGCAGGAGGCAGCCAATCAATGATCCTCTCTCATCATTGATGTTTTTTTCTCTCTCTCTCCCTCTCCCTTCCTCTCTGAAATTAACAAAAATGTATTTTTTAAAAGCAAAAGTGAAAATGAAGCATTATTTACTTTTTCTATCCTTTTCTTTACGAAAACAATACAGTCTTAAAAGATGTACTTGAGAGGTCAAATTCAAGTTATTATTTCATCTTATTTGTCACACACAAAGCTACCCTTCATTTAATTATTTCTAATTTTTTCCTCATAAAGATGCAGTAATCTTTTTATCGTTCGACACTTTAATTTGACTTTGTTGGCTTTTGTGCTTAGAGCAATTTTAATTTGACAGTTCATTTATGGTGAATTTTAATAAGGAAAATTAAACATCTGTCCAAATTATCCCTGATATGTGCAGCCGTGGAATGTAAATTTGCATTGCAATAAGATTTATTAGAAAAGTTTAACTTGCCATCACCTACTCTTTCTGCCTTTTTATTTCATAAGAGATTCAGCTAAATGTATTAGAATTAATAAAGGCAAATATTATAATACAATGTATTTTAATAAAATATATGAATTATTTTAGAGGCTATCAAAGAAATATATCTTAGCTGAAATGATCATTTAGAAACTTTATTTTCTTTGCAGTTGTCCTTTCAAAATCTCTTCTCTATTGCCAAAATAAACATACATACAGTAAGTATGTTAATGTATATAATTAATGTATATGTGTACCATTCAAACAGGTTTTTCAAACTCTGTGCTTATCCACCATCCAGAGGCTTCCAGAACGATTCTCACATTTTCAAAAACTCATAAGAGAATATTGCATCTTTGAGTTTCACTTAACGGAGCGACATTTCCTTTCATGCCTTACTTCCCTCAGCTGAAAATATAATTTGTTGCCACTGGAATGATTTCAGATCAGGTTCATAGCCCATAATTCCTGGTCCTTCTATACAAAATATGATTTGGGGATTTTTCCATTCAAATTTCTGACATATGAAAAATTTTAGAGTCTCTGAGTGCCTTCAGGTCCATAACTACTTGTTGGCTATGTGAAACCTGGGAATTGTCTCCTATTAAGTCCTCAGACATTCTATGTATTCCGTTCTAATATATCTGCGAATCCCCAGTGTTTCCACAAATTATGAGTTTCATGAGGGCATAAATCTAACTTTTGCATTTTCAGTTTCTAGCAGCGTTTGCTTGTATTAGATGATCCAAACATTTAAAGAGTGAGGAATAGGTGAGTTTAGTCTTATTGCTAATTGGTTTCTTGAAGAGAGCTGAGTGGTTTATATATCTCTTTTTTTTAAATACTTTAAACTTTTTGAAATGGAGGAAGAGATATTTATTACATAGGTTCACTGTATTTCATGTATTTTCTCTTCTTCATTAACATTTAAATTCACATGGTAAATTAAATTTTGGATAATCTCTGCTTAAGGATGGTTTACCATTGTATTAATATTTTATGCTGATACTCTTCAACACTCAAAAAAAAACTCCGCATGAAAGCACTAATTTTTTTATGAAAAGTAGAATACTGGCATGACAGAATATTCCACTATATAGATATATCATAACTTGTTACGTTATTACCCCCTTCTCTCTCTCTCTCTCTCTCTCTCTCTCTCTCTCTCTATATATATATATATATATATATATATATTTCTGATTAGTTTGCTCTTACAAAAAAAATTCCGTGACTAATTATCACAAATGCTCAGTTATATTGACTTGTTATGTCAGAGCTTTCCAGCTATTGGTATTAATGGACAATATTTAGGGAGAAGTTAGCACCACAAGGTGTCTAATTTTGTTGAAGTCACATCAGTTCATGAATGCAGATAGCTCTTAAATATCTAAATTTTTGTTATTTTTAAAATTTGTATTTAACCATTCTTTATATGCATGTAGCATGCAATATTCTACTACCTATCCCATACAGGTATTGTATAAGACACACATTTTATTTATTTAGCCTGCCATTGGAGAATAACTGTTCTGATAATTAAACTTGAAATGAATAGCTTTTAAAAATTAAAGTACTTCCATTTAAATTGTGCAAGAATAAAGGTTTGGATTTGATCCTAAATGATATAAGACATGAGTATTCCCTGAATCCCAAGGAAGTAACTAAATAACAATTTATTAATCAAAATAAAATTCTTGTTTTATCATTGTCTGTTTTCAGGTCTTCAAAGGATTAGATTAGTGATCAAAGACAGTAAATTTTGATGCTGACATGGAAAGACAAGTATCAGAAGAATTTACAGTTTGGGGAGGTAATATCCTGAAGATAAGAGACTGATGTCCTGGAAACTTGATGAGTGTATGACAATTTGAAGTGTGGAGTCCTGACTATATTAAACACAAGGGCTCAGAGAGTTGTAAGTTATTTAAGCTAAATGGCTTGTCAAGATGATATATCTTGTCAAAGAGAGGTTAGAACACAGAATTCTGTGGTAAATGAAGACAGTTTTGATATTTTATCAATATATTTAACCCATATGGTTAAACTATTTCTTGTTTTTTATAAATTTAAAATAAAAAGAACTCATATTATAATTTAAATTTATTATGAATATCTCATAAACATTATAAACTTATATTTTATAATCAGTTTGTGTATATATATATATATATATATATATATATATATATTTTTTTTTTACACAGAAAATATTTTTCAGAAACTTAATTCTAGAAGGCAACACCAAAATATCAGTCACTGTATTTTGAGTTTGTAGTCATGTATAATCAGAACCATGAACTTGAACTCATTTACTACTGTTCAGTTTATTTTTCATTGTAAATTAGTGAAACACAGATCAACTTAGAATATTAACTGTAGGAGAGGAAGCTCTGTTTTCCATTCTAGGAGAATAATGCAGCTACCAAAAACACATGCCTTCCAAAGCAATTATGATCTATTGCTTGGACTTTGTATTTTTTCAACATATATGTATCTCTAGAGTTTTAACCATGAACTCAAAAATATTGTTCATCAATAAATGACTAAAGAAAGGAGTAAGCTAAATTTCACTGCTGGAAATAAAATGATGCAGAAATAAAAGATATGTAAAAGTTGTTGAGTTATAACTGTTCATTCAAATTGTAAACAGTGATTACATCCTAATTCTTCCCTTCAAAACATGATAGAGAATGAGAAATAGGGTAAGCACATCAGAATGAAATGGCATTCTCTTATTTTATCAATAAATTTACAATGAAGTATGCATAGCTGATAATATACATATGAAAATTTTAGCAGGAAAAAATTACAATATTCTTAATTTTAAATTGTTCTTTATTTTACATTTAGAAGGTCTACAGACAAATTCTTGTATATTGCCATCAACATAAATGTTTAAAACATTTTACAGGATCTTCCTCAATTACCTATACACACTGCATGAAAAAAAGGTAAACTGTTCTCTCCCTTACATAGAAGTGGTTAAGGCTAAATACACACACACACACACACACACACACACACACACACACACACACAAATAATCAACATAGTCAAGGAACAATACAAAATGATATTCACAAAGGAAATAAAAAGAAACATAATTCAGCTGAATTAATAGACAAAACTGCTATTTAAAGGCTCAAGAAAATATCTGTCAACTACATAATTTTTAAACTGTTGATTCTCCTCTATGGTACACCTCAAGATCAACTAGAGGAACTCTACAAAATTATACCAATGCCAAGATCTCACACCTAAGATTTTTCTTGAGTGTTTCTGAGTCTAGATCTTTATTAGAAACTCCTAAGACAGGGAGTGAATATACAGGCAAAGTTGAGACCAACTCTCTTAGCTCATTCTCATAGGCATACAATTATTTGAAATTTACATAGTGTATAAAACACCTTAGAAGAAGAATCAATCCTAGTTTTTCCTAAAGCTGCCAAATACATGTGGCACTTGGCTATGTGGGACCATTTTCTTTGGGAAATGGCTTCCTGATGCATAAAATAGTTTGAACTAAATGGAATTCAGTGTAGATTATGTAAAAAATAGAGGCCTGGTGCATGGAATTTGTGCACTGGGGGTGGGGGGGTGTCCCTCAGCCCAGCCTGCACCCTCTCCAATCTGGGACCACTCAGGGGATGTCCAACTGCCGGTTTAGTTGGACTTCCCTAAACCCGCAGTTGGACTTCCCTCTCACAATCTGGGAATGCTGGCTCCCAACCGCTCACCTGCCAGCCTGCCTGATTGCCCCTAACCACTCTTCTGCCAGCCTGATCGAAGCCTAACTGCTCCCCTGCTGGCCCAGTCGCCCCTAACTGCCCTCCCCTGCAGGCCTGGTTGCCCATAGCTGCCCTCCCCTGCTGGCCTGATCGCCCACAACTGCCCTCCCCTGCCGGCCATCTTGTGGCGACCATCTTGTGATCACATGGGGGTGGCCATCTTGTGCGAGAGGGCGATGGGCAATTTGCATATTATCTCTTTATTATATAGGATAACCCAGTTCTAAAATTTCTGATGTGTAATCATATAATATATATATATATATATATATACACACACACATACACACACAAACATTTACAGAGTGACAAAATTGCAGATAGCTTATAACTGGGGAACAGTTATTGATATGGTTTATTTAATGGCAATGCCTTTCTCTGAAAGTCACTGACATTTGGTAGATTACGATGAAATAGAAAATTTATATTTGGTGCCATAAACTAGTTTAAATTTTTGCTCTTTCATGTACATTTTGTACAGCCTTGTGCATGTGCTTTGACCTCATGAAACATTAGCATCCTCATTTTAAAAATAGATATGGGTGTGATAATACATGGGATAGTTACTCAGAGAGCTATTATGTAAATGGAAATGACACTGTATATCTAAAATTATTTTATAGAATCATTGGAGGTGGATTCTTTAAAATTTAAGTGATTTTTTTTATAAAAAGGGATAGATATGAAACTCTGAAGAGTAAATAAAACTAGAGCAACATAGGATTTTATGAATTGGCAGGCAGGTTATTTGGAAATACTATTCTGTAATTGCAGCTTTGGACTTTCATGGTAAGGTTAATCTAGTAAACCTAAGCAGGTTTTTAAGATCATGTAAAAATATACTTTGTTTGAGGGATGCCTTCATTGTGTCTGTTTTATATATTTTATCTCAGATAGACATAAGAAATTGGCTTTTTGGGATCATATATCTCAAAATAAAGCAAGAGTAAAACCCTCAAGTAGCTGCAGACATGTTGCCTTGAAGATTGATGGGTACAAAAAGAAGATATTTTTCTGGATGTATGGGTATGTTCTTAAGATATTTTCATCCAACTACAACACAACTATGTAACACTATGCAACATGAGTTATGGTGATGACAATAAAAATTACATTCACTTATTTGTTCTTTGAACAGAAATATTCTGAAAAGCTACAGTACATTCATTACTAAACAAACACTAAACAAGGCCCTTACTCTCCTAGAGTTTTCACAGTACAGGAGAAGATAGACATTATTATAAAATTATTTAATTATAAATTTCCAATTTTGAATGTTGTAAGTGCTAAGTAGTAAAGTGCTTCCAGGTAGGTAACAGAGAGCCTTTAGGAAGAAGTGGTAGTGTAACTAAGTTGTGGAAATGAGTAGGAATAATTATCTTAGAGGGATGAGAGAGCAACCTCAGGGCATCTCAGGATTCTCTACTAGGCTTCAGATGGCTTCTGCCCTCAGGTTCTGCATTTCAAGTCTGATGTCTCATTACCTTATCTGGTGTGTGCAACTGTTATGCCAGATGCACTTCTCTAGGTTCCAGCTTTCTTTCAGTTTACTTTATCTCAACCCAGGGACTTTTTTTTTAAGAGGAGGAATTGTATTTTCTCAGCAAATTCCAATGTTTTGCCTTTTTTATCGCACATTTTAAATGTACACCCTGTATTTTCCAAATTTTACAAAGTGGACACAAAGTCCAAAGAGAACTGAACATTTTAATCTCTTTATGCTTTTCTGATTCCTCACTTAGTTAGGCAATGTGCATCTTTGCTTGAAAAAAAAAAGGTTAAGAGAAGTAGGCCAATATCTGGTGAAAGGAAAATGAAACATAGATGAACATATTAAACTTTCTCTGCTAAATAGCTTGGAATGCCTTTTAGACATCTGAGTGAATATGTAAAATATGTAATTAAGTATACAAACATGAGAGAAAAAAATGGCGGAGGCTTAGACGGACGTGTTGGTGCTTTATCCCGGAGCAGATAGGGGCGAGCAGCTGAAACCGGTAACAATCAGCCCGATCAAGCTGGGGAGGTTCAGCTGAGAGGCAGTCTGCAGCCAGGAAAGACAGAGAACTCCTAAAAAATGCGGATGGTTAGAGATTGAGGCTGAA